>NC_053493.1:103329536-103539536 GCF_905171775.1 Rana temporaria
CCAACATGACACCACCTGGAACTGAGCCCACATGGCCGCGACTTTGGCCGAGAAGGATCTGTGATAGTCGTAAAACGAGCTACCGCCATACTTGTGGGCCAAATCTACGATCTTATGTAAATAGAGATCCAACTCCTCCCTCCTGGCAGGACTAACCCCACAAATGATGTCCCTAAAAATCCCGAAGGCCAGGACGAACTCTGCGATGCTAAGTTTGCGGTTCAACCTGGGATCGCGAGTCCTGAGGACCACCGAGACCTCCCCGCATGCATACGCCTTATTCTCCACTACATCTTGTGACGCAATGAGGAGCGAGGCCAAGTTAACGTCCTTGCCTTCTAGAATATCCTTCTTCAGGTTAGCTGGGATAAAATGGGCAGGGGAGATGGATGGTACCGTACCGAAACTAGCGGGAACCGCCAGAGGAGACGGCCTCTCTGTGACCGCAGCAGGGACAGCCGACGGCCCTGGAATCGAGACAGCTGATGGCCCCGAAATCGGGACAGCCGACGGCCCTGGAATCGGGGCAGCCGACGGCCCCGGAATCGGGACTACCACACCGGCTGGCCGAGCCTCCAAGACATCCATCCTATCCTGCAACAGCTGAACGGAGGTTGAAAGAGTGTTCAGCACCGTATGGATCTGTGTCAAAGCGGTGAGCAGGGATGCTTGATCGGTACTGGTAGATGGCTGCGGTATGGACTGCGTGGGAAAAGGAGTCTGAATAACTCTGCCTTTCTGGCTGAGGCCGCGAAAGGAATGCCCCTGGAACGGAGCTCGGCCATGAGCCTGGGAACAGTCCAGTTTCTCAATGATGGTGAGCTGCCGTGCTCTGAACCCCTAGATGGCGTGGCCGGGATGAACGCAAGATCCTCACTCTCTGACACGTGGGACATGTTCACGACCTGTGAAAAAACAACCAACAAGTCAACTACGCCACCCGACAACCCCGCAACTACCTAATGTATGGTGCAACTATCGAAGACATGCGCATGACAAACTAATGACCATGACCCCCTGCGTGAATGTAGCGCGAGCCCGAGCACCTGTGGCGCTGCACAGGTAATTAAAAACGCACACTCAGGGCTTAGAACCTACAGACCGTGGTAGGCAGAAATAGGCATGTAAGTGTGATGCAACGTATGACGTATGAACGCACAGGCGAGTCGATTGCAGACAATCAATTAAAAACGAAAACTCAGCCCGTACTGATCCGAAGACGTGACGGATCTGATTATGTGAACCTAACTAACTCCCCTCCAAAGGAAAATAGACACACCTCGCCGCCACCGACACAGCTGAATCCACCTGTGAAAAAATATCACGAATAATTAACAAACGATGACCGCCGTGCTGCCATCACCCCCCACCCAGAGTGAACGTGCTCTGCGGTGGAAAAGTGACCCTGGGCAGAATGCACCCAGTAACCTGTGCCTGCCATGTGAGAGGCCATGGCCCAGAACTGCCGTGCGGCTGTGGAGCCTGTCGATGAGCCAGATACCGGTATGCTTGAGACCTAACCCAGCACATCACTGTGTTGCGCCAGAGTGAAGCTGTGTTAAGGAAGCTATGCCCTGTGCCCCCCAGAAGCCAAAGGAGTGGCACCGCGCTGCCGTGACCCAACGTGAACACCCTCCCCCTAACAACTCCCAGAGTGACTAAGCGGTGAGTATGCGTGGCTCAGAGGGGACCGACTGATGGTGCACTGTGGGACTACAGGTCCCAGCAAGACCCATGACTCTTTGCAGGGAAACACCGCTCACCACCGCCGCCCCCCAGCGATATTCCCCAAGCTAAACCTGCCCCAGTAGACTACTATGTAGAGCCAGAGTGAAGCCGTGGTCCGTGACCTGTGTCCCCCTGAAGCCAAATGAGTAGGCACCGTGCTGCCGTGACCCAACTAGGTAAAGTATGCGGTTCAGAAAGCAGACTGATTGTGCAACTATGACTCCCAGCAAGGACTTCAGGCGTTTCCAGCCGAATAGTACATGTACCCCATGGAACTGCCTGGACCAGCCCCCCCTGAACCGCCAGTCGTCCCCCCCCCCCAGACATACCTGACCCTACCAGGGCGAGGTGAGGGAGCACGCACGGAGGATGCACCAGCCGGGATGCAAGACACGGAAAAAGGGGGGGTCAAGCCCACACACCCGCCGACGCGGCCGAATGCTGTCCGCCGACGGCGTTTGACCGCCCACGCTGTCCGGAGCTTACGAACGGACGGAGGCTCCCTGGAACCGGAAGTGACGAGTGCTGACCCCTGCGACCCGGAAGCAGCGCCGACGTGCATTGGGAGAAGAGGGCGAGCATATGAAGCCCCACGCTCCTCCCACAAACCCAGGCAAGCCAATGGCTAGCCTTAATACTTGTTCTTAGCGCACAGAAAAAAAAGTTAACTTACAACAATCTCTCGTGATGCCCCAATCCAAAGACTGTTCACTTTAGAAATACAGAGAAAAATGTGTGTTTAGGCATTGATGGTTTCATTGCTTTGCATGAAAGACCCATCTACCAGTTGGTGAAGGCTCCAACCAAGTCTCTCTGGCCACTGTCCTCTTGACCATCTCTGTCTGCCTTGTGTGAGGCAGTGGCACCGATTGACTGTCTCTGTCTTAGTAACCAGTCAGTGCTTCTGCCTCGCACAAAGCCTAGGCAGAAGTGGACAAGAAGACAATGGACGGCCTTAACCCTTACACTTTACCCTAACCCCTTAATGCTAAGGATGCATTAAGGGGAAAATATATATATATATTTATATTATAAAAGTAAATGAGGACAACATAAAACTAGTGCAATATTTTACACTGTTTTGATAAACTAAGCATCAATATCTAGTTTGATGAATGTAGTAGCAATTCTCAAGGTGCTCATCAGATATTTTGGTTCAATTTTGCCCATTTGTGTGCTTCATCCTTGAGAATAGTTACTGAAAACTGATGAATTGAATAAGGTGTGACTGTAAAGATTCAGGTATCATTTTTTGGGAAGATAAAACTTATAAAAGTCCAGCTAAAGACACGCTGTGTTTTTTAGCTAATTACAAACACGTTTTTACAATTTTTTTTTTTAATATCAACATTTTTTAGAGGTTGTAAAGGTTTGTTTTATTACAATAAATTAAGTCCTATAACTCAGATAGATACATCATAATCTTTATCAGTGATCGTTAACTTGTGATAGGCCTGACATTTTATGCTCATCGGCTATCCTTATTGCTAGTGTATTTTATTTGTGTGTGGCCTAAGACAATTCCTCTTCTTCAGCATGGCCCAGGAGGGTCAAAAGGTTGGACAACCCTGATCTACGTTATTAAAGAATGTAAATGAAAAGATTTTATGCAGAGTTGTAACTATCACAACTTACAAAAGATATGATATGCTGTAGAGCAGCGGTGGTCAACTTTCCTGATATATGGAGCTTCAGGTGTTACCCTTGACTTTACCAAAGCTCCACATATAATATTCATTAAATGCAATGCTACAAAAATCTGTCAGAGACTGTGGAAATGTTGCATAAGATGATCAAAGAATGTGAGGCATGCTACATAAGTTGTTGAAGGCTGAAGACATGTTTCCGGAGACAGTCAGACTGGAAACACATCACATGAGACTGCTAGAGATCATTGCTAATCCTGAAGCTTGGATGGAAAAAAACACTTACACTTTTAATGTGGTACTATATGCACAAGAGATCATTCAATTTAAAAAAAAAATTATAATAATTTTTTTCAATCCACCTAAAATCACAATAAAAAGCAGCTCTGTGATTACTAAAATATCCCGCACATAATAATAACAGCTTCTCAAACAGTAGATTTAGTCACCTGGAAAATCCTGACTGCACCAATAATCTTCAAGCACATCAGGTAAAATGTTGATACACTGCAAACCACAAACTATAAATAAATATTTTCTCCTTACCTTCCAGCAAACACTCCGGAACCTGCTGCTTCTCAGCTGCCCATTAATCCCTTTCAGACGTATCGTTGCCAAATAATTGCTGTTTACAAAAAGTTCTTCCCACTCTTTGCTGTGAAGGTAAAAACAAAAAAAAATAAAAACTCAGATATATTATATTTAAGTAACATATGACAGCAACATGCTGTATTTCATGAGTGGTTATAGTACAAAAAAAAAAGAAAGAAAGAAAGAAGCATTTGTAGCATTTTTTAACACTGATTTTATTCAAGCTCAGTTTTAAAACGCATGGTTGTCTTTTTTGGACACATTTCTTCTCAGGATTTAATGAATATGTAGATCGCTATAATTATGCCAGCTACTGAAATTCATAATGCCTATGGAGGCCATTCCATTTTCTCGAAAATGTTGGTACTGCAGTTCACTGAATAAACAAGAAAAATGAATATTAATACGGGCATGATCGTATTTCCGTTTGCGCGCTGTAGAGAGACGCAACGGGCAGAATTATTGAGAGCAACTCCAGCTAATAACTATTAGCTCCTCGATAAAATGTATGCCTAAATTAAACCCCCCCCTCCTTCTTCTTTATCTTAACAGCAGACGGGCTGTTAAACATAACAGAGGATGGCATTATTTAACTGTTAGCGCTATTTACCACCGGAACGGCTCATACTTATTTCTACATGAGCAGGTTTAAATTTTTAACAGGTGCAAGCAAATTTAAATAAAAAAGCATCAAAAATAAAAAAAAATCCTCATTCTATAAACTGTTAAAAAAAAGGCAAGCTTGAGCACCTTGCAATACCTATGGCTGACTAGATAAACAACCTAAATATGCCTCCCAGGCTTACAGACACAAGGGGCCTAACACCTGTGCCTCATTAATATACAAGTAAATCTGCTCTACTGGGAAATGATTGGAAATTAATTGTCCTAAACCATTTACAGAGTTTGAACAAAAGAACTTGACTTGGCTTCTCTTCTGTGTCTCTCTCCATCACATGCCATGAATGACACATCATCAGCTGGAGAATAGTACGCAATGACCTGACTAGCTGATGCTTGTAGACTTGTGTGCGTACAATTAGAAGCACAAATCAAGGTCACGTTTCAACATGAACTTGAAAAAAAAAATACAAAAAAAAAAATAAAAAATTAAATATGACTAGTGTCATTGTCAACCAGTAAAATCTTAGATGCCATTTGGGTTGCCATCTTGTCTTTTTTTTTTAATGAATAAACTTAGGATTGCCTTTTCTTATATATTAACATTTAATTCTACAGATAAATGTTTTTGAGGACAGCTAATAACATGACCAAACACTAACCCAAAAGTCAACAGAGTATGGGCATTCACTATCAAATCTGTTAGATTTTGATCAATCAGAAAAAAATAGTAATGACCCCATTAATGCCTATGACTAGGGTTAAATTTAGATATTTTTCTGCACTAGGAATCCTTAAATATCCTTCTTTACAAACGTTGCCAGCATGTTGAAAGATCACCCTGCAAGTGGTTTGAGTCCTTCACTATGTATAAGTGCATCCACCGCTTTTACATCCAGGTAAAGCCACAATAGCTCCTATAAACTCATCAGATATACTGTACTGTATATCTGTATTATTGACGACATTGGTAGCATATAAAAGGTTTACCTGGGTCTGGTTTGGAAACTAACCAAAAAAGCCACACATGCCATTTTAGGGTATGGGTGTCTTGAACTGTTTTCATTAGCCCCAACACAAATCCTTACAATACCATATTAACATATTTAAAATATATGCAGTATAACCATTTTTTTTCAGTTCTGACATAACAGACATATTACATTTTAGCAAGAATATAAGAAAATGTATATAAAAATACTATACATTTCTGTTGCCTTGGCCTGCATGATTGAAGCAGCCCTGGTAACCATATAAATGTAGCACTTTTTTTATTGCACTCAAATAACAAGAATGCATGAAGGCCAACACTCAAACAGATCTAAGATAAATTCAGAATTTATCTATCCACATCACCAGCTTAGACATCTGCTTCTTAAAGTCCTGGAACATCAGATAGCTAAAATATTGATAACAGAAAAACTACTTCCAACCATGTTCAACAGTTTACTCTTAGGGTAGCAGAAGTAAAGTTAAGTCATGACTACAAAAACATCATCAGAGCAGCAGCCGATTCTTATGATTAGTTGTACTGACCCAGTACTTTGTATATTCCCTTTACATCTTGGTATATTAAACATCTTTGGCTGTATTTATTTTATGGCTTCTGTTAAAATCCAGGCAAAGAGTAAATTAAATTCACTCAATTTACCTAAAGACCATCACTCAAGGCAAAGTCATCATCTTTGTATTACCTACCTATTACATGCCCTCCCACCCCCCAAACCACTTTATACTTGCATCCAGTGCTCCCCCCACCACTTCTTTTCACAGCTGCCACAAAAACACTCAGTGTCAGAGAAAAAGTAGCATTACCCATTTTGGCACGTGACAATAGTCAGGCCTAATAATTTTCTGCTATACCCAAGCATTGCATCATGAGAGGAGGTCACATACTGGCTATTTTGCAGTAAGTATGACGTGGTTGGTAGTGGGCTTTACAGAGACACTGTCCCTTTGCCATGAATGGGTATTTTGCAGTGATGACAAATTGGCAGCACTCCATCATATGACAATGATCAGGCATAGCAATTTTCTGCTAGACCCAAGAAGTGCATTATGAGAGGAGGTCACATGCTAGGTATTTTACAGTGGCAGACAAAAAAAAAGCGGTGGAACACTGGAGAAGTAAGTATAAAGTGGTTGGGGGGTGTGGGGTAGACTTCACACAAAGACTGTCACTTTACACTGAATCGGTAAGGTGACAGTGTCCCTTTAAAATAGAATCTATTAGGATAGAAATATGTGATGTGTCTTTGCTGACTTGTTTTTAAAGGTACATGCTATGGGACCTTATTCTGCTCCTGGTTCCAATACTTAATTTAATTAATTTTAAATACAAAAATGTATTATAGCAATTCAATATGTTAGGCTGTAGTGACACCATGCACAGTTTAGATCACTTTTAGATTTTCATTCAGATGGTCAAACGAAATTTGGAAAAATCATTCAATGATGACATCATGGAGTCAATGAATTTCTTCTGAAAGCCTTTCAAAATTTTGTTTGATTGTCATGCCAATGTGTAGAACTTTCTTTTCTGGTTTTAAATGTTACAAAATGTCAAAAGTTCAGATAAGAAACAAGAGAAATTTTGCATCCTGTGCTTTCAAATTTACTCATCCATATGGTCAAAAACAATAGTCAATTTGTCAATTTAAATAACATTCTGTAAGCATTTTATATATTTTGTTGTATTTTCTTTCTTTCTCTTTGCTTTTAATATTCCATTACAACAAGTGAACTAAAATGTATCATGAGCTACATGAATTGTCTTGTTGATAAGGATTAGAAAGAGCAACCCAAGGGCTCAAACAAGTTTCCCTTCTGTGCTGGCATATCTGAAGCCTCTGCTGATGGGGGAGATTCGCTAATCTCAGCTCTAATATTCACTTTAACAATGCTAACATGACCAAGTGCTTAGGCTTTCACACATATGGCCAGACATGATCAGACTTAATAACAAAAAGTATTTAAAGGTGAGCTATATTGACATTTACCCTAGGGCAGAGTTCATAACTAGTAATGGGGGACTGAGGAATTTTGGACACCAGTAACTTTAGTCCTTTTTATGATTTACAGTTCCAAACACACAGGTAGAGAATGTTAAGATCTGCAGATACCCATGGCAACACTTACATACTCTAGATTCCCATCTGGTGGTGTCTCTTCTTGCAGAGCCACCTGGGATGCTGGACAGCAGCTTGGACAATTTCTTTGTTTGTTTTGAAAGTTCCCAAAAACTTCCTATTTTAAGCATGACTTTGCACTTCCTGTTTGCAGATTATTGTACTCTCTCCAGAAAATATCTCGCTTCTGTCTGCAGTTTGTATCTTTGCTACCACTCAGTACGGAACCATGACTCGTTTCTCGACTACGCTTCTATTTGATCCCAACTTGCAACCACTTGTTACTGACCTTTGGCTTGCAACTGTCTACGCTTCTACTTGACCCCCTACCTGCTATATCTGCTACACTGGACCCTGGCTTCATCACCTCCTGATGAGGCAAGCTTGAGGACCGCAACCTGATATTAACACGCAGCAAAACACATCTCCGCTATCATGAGCAATGTACATATCCAGCTGGTTGGACGGGGCATCTCTACCGCTATAGCTACTTATCTCAGAGCCTGACCCCAACCGTGACAATTTCTCTGTACATTCACCTTTGAGAATCACCAGGCCCCTGAAGGATTCAACTCCATTCAGCTCCTTCTTTTAGCAGAGTCCCTAATCCTGATTCTCAATTCTGGGCAACTCCCCCCTCCTTCCAGGCTGGACAGCTTAAAACCCAACTCCAGGCCTCCATTAGCAAGCACATGTTAAGCCCTATAAAGGCAACAGGCCTAAAATGTCATACAACTAGAAAGCATGCCACCCCCAAGGTCAAAGCTAGAGGGTAAGAGAGTGTCACATGGTAAACACAAAATAGTAATGCTCTCCCCAGCATGTTCCACTGGCAATAAACAGGGGACCCGCATGTGGCAACCAAATGGTTAACTACATAAGGTCATTGTGAGATATAGATATGTATATATGTGAACATCATATATTAATTGTACACCAGAGCTCTTAATGTTGTCCTTGTATGTATTGGATCCATTTTCCTTCATCCTTTTATGTACAATAATTTGATACTTTTGATATTTATTAATAAATGAATTTACAAAAAAATTGCATATAAGCCATTGGGAGCCTCCTTTCCCCCTTTTTTCTTATAGTACTGGGCTAGCAGCCAACAGTTTGGATAATAAAAGTTGGGTACCCCATTTTTTGCACTGGCAATAAACATCCTAGCGGTTTGCCAGAGTGAACATAAATATTCATAACCCAGCATACTGTAGCCTTTCACACTAATGCCAGAGCTACCAGTGACACCTATTGGCTGAAGGCAGAAACTACAGCAACACTGAGCATGGGGGAAGACCAAATGCGTACAGATAACACATTACTTTGAGTGTTTTTTTTTGTTTGTTTTTTTAACACCCAGCAAACTATATTTAAATAGTGATTACTGCTTTTTTTTGACAATCTAACATATTTAATTTAGGTTTCTAAGAACTACATACAGCGAGTTCCCCTTCTGATTTTGTAAGTTTTGCCCACTGACAAAGACATGATCAGTCTATAATTGTATTAGTAGGTTTATTTTAACAGTGAGAGACAACAGTGAAAAACAACAAAAATATCCAGAAAAATGTATTTAAAAAAGTTATAAATTGATTTGCATTTCAATGAGTCAAATAAGTATTTGATTCCCCATCAATCAGCAACATTTCTAGCTCCCAGGTGTCTTCTATACAGGTAACGAGCTGAGATTAGGAACACTCTCTTAAAGGGAGTGCTCCTAATCTCAGTGTGTTACCTGTCTAAAATACACCTGTCTATAGAAGCAATCAATCAGATTCCAATCTCTCCACCATGGCCAAGACCAAAGAGCTGTCCAAGGATCGTGGTGAGAGGGTGACAACAGTTGGTGAATGGTGACTGGACACTGGCAAACAGCACGGCTGCAGGGACATTCCCCTAGCTTCAGATACATAGCAAGCAATAGAGAGATCATGAGGGTTCTGTGTCCTGTACTGCCTTCAGGAAACTGATTTTAAGTCAAAAATACCGTATTTGCCGGCGTATAAGGCGACCAGGCGTATAAGACGACCCCCTAATTTTACATTTTTTTACGATTTTTTTGCCTGCACTCACCGTATAAGACGACCCCCATTCCGATGCTTCATATTTCTTTTTTCTGGAGCGATAATCTTCTTCATTCTTGCTGGAGATGGAGCCAATCACGGTGAGCGATGTATTCTATTAATGAATACAAAGCCTGCTTAGATTGGCAGAGGCTGTAACATCATCAGCCCACGCCTCTCTCACTCTCAAAGCCAATCTGAGCAGGCTACTGTATGTAGGCACTCGGATTGGCAGAGGTTGTTACCCCAATCCGAGCAGGCTCTGTATTCATTTGAATACATCGCTCACCGGGATTGGCTTAGCCGTATATACTGTATGTTGCCAAAGCTACATACAGTATTAGCACGCATCCAGCAGACATCCGAGCAGCTGACCCGGCGTATAAGACGACCCCTGCTTTTTGGCCAGTTTTTTTAAGTGTAAAAGGTAGTCTTATACGCCAGCAAATACAGTACTATTTTCCTGATCGTACTGTACAGGCTTCTTTAAATCATTACAACTGACAGTCCAAAAGCAGTCCAACTGAGGGGTGGGTAATACAGCACACAATGCCCACCAGCAAAAACAAGTCTCGGAGAGCGGCTTGTAGTACCACACATCCAAAACTGGCATCAGAGAAGGATTAAACATCCATCCAGTAGGGACAACACAGAGTCATTATACAAATACTTGTAATTATAATAATCTAACAATTGTGTGGCAGGTGGCAGCCTTGCAATCTGAGAAAACAGATGCCCAATGCTGAAAAGTCCATGACATACTAATAGGTCTAGTTAGGTTAGAAGGAAGGAACCCTATAATTCAGATTACATGCCTAATCACTCAGCAATGGTGGGACAGGAATGTCACAGTGTATGAATATATATCACAGAATATCACCACCTAATGCAATAGACACTCCCCAGAAATGGATGCTACAAATAGCGTAGCAAACACTGCATATCGTTTCAGGTAAGAGTCATTTCAAACACTGTCAGCTCACAGCCATCCCTTCTTTCCAGTACCATAAATCGATCAAGGTTGTGGCAAATAAAAGCTCACACAGGAGTAGACAAATGCAGTAACAGTGTAGTATTTTTATTCAATAAAATATGCCACACATAGTGCATCCACCTAAAACAACAGGTACTTTTTTTGGTGCCGTTTGGTGACACACAATATTGTCAAAAGTATTGGGACATGTGCCTTAACACACACATGAATTTGAATAGCATCCCAGTCTTAGTCCGTAGGGTTCAATATTAAGTTGGACCACCCTTTGCAGCGATAACAACTTCAACTCTTCTGGGAAGGCTGGCCATGAGGTTTAGGAGTGTGTCTATGGGAATGTTTGACTATTCTTCCAAAAGCGCATTTGTGAGGTCAGGCACCAATGTTGGACGGAAAGGCTTAGCTCGCAGCCTCTGCTCCAATTCATCCCAAAGATATTCTATGGGGTTGAGGTCAGGACTGTGCAGGCCAGTCAAGATCCTCCACTCCAAACTCACTTATCCATGTCTTTTTTTGGACCTTGCTTCAGGGTTGCCAACTTTCAGTAAATTTACGAATAGTTTGTAAAATCTGTACTTTTTGCAACTGTGCTTGAATGCCCAGTACGAACATGTAGGTTGCATGTCCTTAACGGACATTCCTGGACAGAATCAACAATTATGGATTTTACAAACTGTTCGTAAATGTACTAAAAGTTGGCAACCTTGCCTTGCTTTGTGCACTGGTGCAGTGTTATGTTGGAACAGCAAGGGGTAATCCCCGAAATGTTCCCACAAAGTTGGGAGCATGAAATTGCCAAGGTATCTGAGATTTTTTTGGGCCCATAAAGCTGAGAAAACCAAAAGACGCCCCCCCTAATTTCAAAGTTAATAGTTTTAAAGAGGGCCTTTAATCTTTTATCTACTGGGTAACTGAACATGGGATTATCCTCCACAAAAGGCATGAGGGTCTTGTTAAGGTATGGAATTCTGGATCCACAACATGAATTGCCTATTTCCTAAGAAAGCTTTCTGCAAAAGAATAATGCTGGGTAAAAAGTTTGGGAAGAGCAAACATCTTCTCGAATTGAGCCCAGTCTCAACAGAGGAAAGGTTTAACCAATGTGTGGACCGGAAAGGTCTTAGCTGGTGTAGGAAATTTTAGAGACTCTATACTGAATATCTTGGAGTAATCAGAATTCAGCTATTCTAATACTAAACAAGTGTGTAGTAATAGTCTAGAAGAAATGTTTGTAACAGATGCATCATGTAGACTTGACACCTCCAAAGGCACGGAGGCTTAATCAGATGATGCCTCCTCCTCCTGCCCTCTATGCAGCTCAACTGCAAGTAAAACATTGATCCCAGAGAGGAGGTAGAAGTAAACCGGCAATGCAGTCTGCTGCAGTTAAAGGCCTCAACAAGGCCATACATCTGAACTCTGACACTGTGGCAGCAAATTCCCTCTTTAGAAAGTAAGGAAAATGCAAATGTGGCTAACAGCCCGACTAATGACCAGAAAAAGGGAATCAGAATGGGGGCAACCATCAGAGAGGAAAGGGTACCAGCGCCTGGACTGTGCATTTGTCTGCGCAAGCATAGTAGCACCTAGTTCACTCAGGTGTAATACTGTGCCACTAGCAAAGAGGAACACCCAAGGCAACAGTGCCACATAAGGTTCCCTCCTGAATATTGCCCACGTGGCGCCAAAGTGCCATTAACCCAGACCATCCTGGAATGTCAAACCATGTTACTGGAAGGTGAAAATACTCACCCCTAAGGGGAGAACAGTAAGCGGGCAAATAGGGATAAATATTTAAAGGACTTCTACCCTGTTTTTATGACAATAGTAGCAGGGATAATGGGATTTAACCCCTTTTTTTTGCTTCACCCTTAACACGGTCAGCGTACCACCACCGGGGCAGACCATAACTCTGGACTTGTAAATCACCATGCAGCTAATTCCACATGCTGCACTACTTGCAAGTGAGAGTGTCTACAGTAGGAGCCAGTGTAAAGCAACATTACAGATCAGTCCTGCATATCCTCCGAGGCAATGTCTAGGCACAGTCCAGCAAGGCTCTGCCGAGGAGTTAATCAATCTGGAAGCCCCATAAAAAAGAGACAAAGAGGTCTATCATCTAAGGACACAGGCAAAAACCTGAGGATAGCTGGGAGTGGGAGGGGTTATATGGGGGGGATGTCCCTGAAGCCATTTCGCTGATGTCCACTCACCTGAAGGCAGCTGCATGTAACCCAGTTTTAATGGATTAAAAAAATGCTGTGACCTGTACTGTATGAGCAGGAAAATAAAATACCTGAAAGGCAGCATACTATTATTACATTTACTGTGGGGGCAGCAGACCTTAGCTTTACTAAACTAAAGGGGAACTATATATAAATATAAAAAAAGAATCTGAATATAAATGTACTCAAACACAATTAATATACACTGTTTAAAAAAATTAAAGGAACACTTTTGAATCAGAACTCCTGGGGTATTGATCTGGTCAGTTAAGTAACGGAGGGGGAGGGGTGTATACAGAGGGGGTTGTTAATCAGTTTCAGCTGCTTTGCTGTTAATTAAAATTAACAACAGGTGCACTAGATGGACAACAATGAGACGACCTCCAAAACAGGAATGTTTTCTCAGGTGGAGGTGTCTGACATTTTTTTCCCCTACTCATCTTTTCTGACTGTTTTTCACTAGTTTTGCATTTTGCTAGGGTTAGTGTTACTACTGGTAGCACAAGGCGATACTTGGACCCTATAAAGGTTGCACAGGCAGTCCAACTCCTTCAGGATGGCACATCAATAAGTGTCATTGCCAGAAGGTTTGTCGTGTCTCAAAGCACAGTCTCAAGAGCAGGGCGGAGATTCCAGGAGACAGGCAGTTACTCTAGGAGAGCTGGACAGAGCCGTAGAAGGTCCTTAACCCATCAGCAGGACCGGTATCTACTCCGTTGTGCAAGGAGGAACAGGGTGAGCACTGCCAGAGCCCTACAAAATGACCTCCAGCAGGCCACTGGTGTGAATGTCTCTGACCAAACAATCAGAAACTGACTTCATGGGGGTGGCCTGAGGGCCCGATGTCCTCTAGTGTGCTCTGTGCTCACTGCCGGACACTGTGGAGCTCGATTGTCATTTTCCATTGAATACCAGAATTGCAAGGCCCGCCACTGGTGCCCCATGCTTTTCACAAATGAGAGCAGGTTTACCCTGAGCATATATGACAGACGTGAAAGGGTCTGGGGAAGCCGCAGAGAACTTTATGCTGCCTGTAACATCGTTCAGCATGACCGGTTTGGTGGTGGGTCAGTGATGGTCTGGGGAGGCATATCTATGGAGGGACATACAGACCTCTACAGGCTACACAATGGCACCCTCACTGCCATTAGGTATCGGGATGAAATCCTTGGAACCATTGTCGGACCCTACACTGGTGCAGTGGGAACCTCCTGGTGCACGACAATCCCCGGCCTCATGTGGTGAGAGCATGCAGCCAGTTACGGGAGGATGAAGAAATTGATATCATTGAATGGCCCCCATGCTCACCTGACCTAAATCCAAAAGAACACCCCTGGGACATTATGTTTCGGTCCATCCGGTGCCGCCAGGTTGCACCTCTGTCTGTTCAGGAGCTCAGTGATGCTCTGGTCCAGATCTGGGAGAAAATACCCCAGAAAACCATCCGTTGTCTCATTAGGAGCATGCCCTGATGTTGTCAGGCATGCATACAAGCACTTGGGGGCCATCCAAACTACTGAGGACCATTTTGAGTTGTTGCAATGAAATTTCAGCAAAATGGACTAGCTTGCTGCATAATTTTTTCATTTTGGTTTTCTGTGAATTCAGACCTCTGTAGGTGGATAATTTTCATTTCCATCAAATGATGTGCCATCCTTTCATTCCTAACACATTACCCAGTCCATATCAGTATAGATATCCAGCATGAGATTTTTGCCCGTTGAGATATGATATGTTTTCAAAGTGTTCCTTTATTTTATATATATATATATATATATATATATATATATATATATATATATATATATATATATATATATATATATATATATATATATATATACACACACACACACACACACACATATATATATATATATATATATATATATATATATAGGGCAAAAGTAAAGTATCTGAATTGGTATATATCTCCTAATATACTTTTTTTCACAAAAGTGAGTACCTCCCTTACATTTTTGTAAATAGTGTATTATATATTTTCATGTGACCGCACAGAAGAAATTACACTTTGCTACAATGTGAAGTAACGAGTGTACATCTTGTATATATAAACAGTGTCAATTTGCTGTCCCCTCAAAATAACTCAACACAGCCATTAAAGTCGAAACCGCTGGCAACAAAAGTGAGTACACCCAGAGTGAAAATGTCCAAATTGGGCCAAATTAGCCATTTTCCCTTAGTGTTACAATGTCTCAGGTGTTAATGAGGAGCAGGTGTGTTAAATTTTGTGTTATCACTCTCATTCTCTCATACTGGTCACTGGAAGTTCAACATGGCAAAAAACTCTCTGATGATCTGAAATAAAGAATTGTTGCTCTACATAAAGATAGCCTAGACTATAAGAATGATTGCCAAGACCCTGAAACTGAGCTGCAGCATGGTGGCCAAGACCATACAGCAGTTTAACAGGACAGGTTTCACTCAAAACAGGCCTCGTTATGGTCGACCAAAGGTGTTGAGTGCACTTGCTCAGCATCATATCCAGGTTGTCTTTGGAAAATAGACGTGCGAGTGCTGCCAGCATTGCTGCAGAAGTTGAAGGGGTCGGGGAATCAGCCTGTCAGTGCTCAGACCATACGCCGTACGCTGCATCAAATTGGTATGCATGGCTGTTGTCCCAAAAGGAAGCCTCTCCTAAAGATGATGTACAAGAAAGCTTGCAGTTTGCTGAAGACAAGCAGACTAAGCACATGGATCACTGGAACCATGTCCTGCGCTCTGATGAGACCAAGATAAACGTATTTGGTTCAGATGGTGTCAAGCGTGTGTGGCAGCAACCAGTTGAGGAGTACAAAGACAAGTGTGTCGACTTCCGGTTCCGGCGCCGTATGTAGGGGAAGCAAGCTCCGGAGGCTCCGCACCCACCGCTCGGATAATCAGCATACAAAACCCCGACACAGCCTCGGATTGCGGTGACCTGCATCCCTGCTCATTCCACGGGCATCAGTGGATGGAACGATACCTCACACAAGCCCGAGCAACACGGGGCTCGGGCACAATTGAACCAGCCGCGGAAAACACGGCCCTGGGCAACATGGCCGCTGCAGAGAACGCACGCGGCGCTCCTTCACTGCAAGGTATTCAGCAGCCAAGCTCACACAGCAACCTGCCGGGCAGCGGATCCCATCCTGAGGGTATGGACACTTCACTCCCCGCTATACCTGACCAAGCCAGCACGCACGAACGAATTGCTAAAGCGGTGGCGGCGCTGCTCTCACCTACCATCACAGCGGCAGTTGATAGAGCGGTCGCAGAGGGCATACAGCAGCTCCGGAAGGAGATGGGAGAACACTCTGCAAGGCTGGAAATGGTGGAACACAGGGTGTCCTCAATAGAAGAAGACCAACACTCCATGGAGACCGTCCTGGAACGATTCACACAAGACCAGCAGCACCTCCATGATCGCATGGAGGACCTCGAAAATCGTTCCAGGAGGAATAATTTGCGAATAATCGGCCTTCCAGAATCTCACAAACAGAGTTCTTTAATGGACATCTGCTCGGCGGCCATACCGCAGATTTTAGGCCTCAACCACAGGTGTACTGTGGAAAGAGCGCATCGCATCGGCGCCCAGTCTGAAGACCACACCCGCCCCAGGCCTGTTATTGCAAGGTACTTAAACTACGCTGACCGCACGGACATGCTGCAGGCCTTCCGTAAATCCCGTTTGATAGAGTTTGAGGGCCAAAAAATTTTATTATTTGCTGACTATTCGGCGGAAGTGTCACGCAAACGTAAGGACTTTCAGCCTGTTTGTGCTGAACTCTATAAGAACGGAGTCCGCTTCACGCTAGCCTACCCAGCTGTTCTGCGCCTACAAGCACCTGATGGAAAACAACACACATTCCAGTCCGCAGAGAAGGCCAGAGCATTTCTTCAATCCTTATCTACCGAACGTGAGCCCACAGCAACATACGCAGATCGAGTGAAGCAAGGCCCCAGAGACCAGAGGAGCCCGCGCAAAGAACCTCCGAAACGCCTCAAGCAAACACAGTCGTCCGACCATCAGGAATCCGGTTGATGTTTATCTACCCCGGCTTTGATCCCAGTGACACCTTTCAACCCCCTCGATACTGTGCACTCTCCCCAGGAGCCGCAGCCGTTAGAGATATAGGGCTGCATCATTGTGCACCGCCACCCATAGGTGTACCCCAAGGGAGCCTCAGTCTATCCGAAGTGGTGTGGTGATTATACACCTCCACAGGGGGTAATGTTAATACCATTGCTGGTTTTGGTTCTGTTGATTTTATGGTTTTATTGTTCTATCGTTCTACTAGCTTAATAACGTAGCCTATCTTACATCGATTACTTGCCCTGTTTACAAAGAGGCCCGGCCAATATGGCTGCTACTGTGACAAACGTTGGGTTGTTATAATTTTGCGTAGCATTCTTCTAACGAGCAGGCACTATGTACTCCCACCGCAGAGTCACCCGCAACCGCCGCCAAGTTTTATTTGACCTAGGGACGAATAATGGTAAATATACCAGTCCTTCCCAATGAGGCTTTGTTGGGACAATTGCCCTTTCTACTAGCGGTGTGGCGGTTCACCGGTGTGGGGATTACATACGGAAAAAAGCGAAGTCAATAATATGATTTGTGGTTATTTTGATATTAATTTCTTCTATCTTTTCCTTTCTGTCTCTCTTGACACTTTTCTTTTCCCCATGAGAGGACGGTCCTACCAATGCAAGCTCAAGAACCGATGGTACGTTGTAGCATGCCTATCTAAAGCCAGCCTACAGAGACAGGGTAAGAGCTATACAAATTCACACACCCTTAACCCTCCTACATATCTTACATGACCCATCTACAAATAATATCCTGGAATGTCAAGGGGCTTAGGTCACCAATAAAACGCATGAAAATTCTCAGACATCTTAAAAGACTAAAAGTAGATATTGCTCTACTCCAAGAGACCCACCTAGAGAGCAAAGATTTCTTCCGAATGAAAAAATTATGGGTAGGGGAAGTGATAGGATCGGCATCGGTCAAACGTAAGGCAGGCACGCTCATTTTAATACATAAAGACTTGGTATATGAATTAATTTCTGTTACCAACGAATCTGACGGGAGACGTACTTCAATACATCTTAAACTCTTCGGGTGACTTACGGATCTCTAACATTTATGCCCCCAACTCTCCAGACCAGGACTATTTCACAAAGCTGACTCCTCAGCTACACCCACATGACTCTATTCCCCACCTAGTAGGGGGGGACTTCAACTCTACGCTAAATGACCAAGAGGACAGATCTCAACCTAGACCCAGACCTCGACCATCGCACTCACTTCGCCCCACCCCTTTTTGTCGCATGGCCCAGGCATTAAATTTGACCGACACATGGAAAATGCAACACCCTATAGACACGGGTTTTACATTTTTTTCGCCGGTACATAAATCCTTTGCCAGGTTAGATTATTTCTTGTGCACGCAAACGCTCCTACCACGCATAAATGATACGGCCATACATGATCTAGCGATCTCGGACCATTCTCCGATTTCGATCTCGCTCAACTTTTATAGAATGGCCTCGCCTGTCATACAGTGGAGATTTCCAGCTTATTTGGCTCACAGTGACGACCTCAAGGCAATGCTTAGCTCGGCGTGGGAGGAATACTCACAGGACAATATCCAACATTTAGACAACCCAAACTTATTTTGGGAGGCAGGAAAATCATATCTAAGGGGTAGGATCATATCTTACGCAGCAGGACACAAAAAAAATGCACAAAAGCAATACATAGAAGCTAGCACCCATCTACGTCAGGCGCAACAGTCCCTGAATGACTGTCGCACAGATGACAATCTTAAGACATGGTTAGCAGCCAAAGAACAATTTGATAGCTGGGCAGAAAAGGTAGAACGGACAAAACAATCGGCGACACAACTACTTTTCCATAAATTTGGGAACAAAGCCGGAAAGCTTCTTGCCAGACTCACGAAAAGCCCATACACACCAACACACATGGACAAGTTAAGGAACCCCGACGGCTCCCTATCCACTACACCCGAGGATATCAACAGAACACTAAAAGATTTCTACAGCAAACTATACAGTGCAGAACAAATAGATATGAATCTAGCAGAAACCTTGTTAAAAGACACCAAACTCCCACTGATAGACCCAAGTCATCTAGAAAAATTAAACGAGCCCATTACTTCTGAAGAAATAAAGCGAGCTATAGGGGGTCTTTCCAATGGAAAGGCACCCGGCCCGGACGGGTACACATCCGAATTTTACAAAATGTTAGGCCCAGACCTCATACCTACTCTCCACTCGGTTTATAACCACATATGGAAAGGAGGCCCCTATCTTCCCACAGGCCACCTGGCCAATATTAAACTCATTGCAAAAAAAGGAAAAGACCCACTTGACCCAGGTTCCTTTCGCCCCATATCCCTACTAAATGTTGACTCCAAATTAATGTCTAAGATAGTAGCCACCAGATTAGGAGATATAATGCCATCCCTTATACACAGCGCCCAATCGGGATTTACAAAAGGAAGATCTGCGGCAGCCAACATTCGTAAAGTCATGATGGCCCTCGAATATGCAAAGACACATCCATCTAACAATGCGGTGATAGTCACTCTCGACGCCGAGAAAGCTTTTGACAACGTTAGTTTCAAGTGGCTTTCTCTGGTCATGCAACGCATTGGTTTAAATGGATCGTTCTATTCCTTCATACAGAGCATGTATTCAGCCCCCTCTGCCACAGTAACTGCGGCAGGTATACAATCCTCGCCTTTTCGCCTACATAGGGGGACGAGACAGGGCTGCCCTCTATCACCCCTACTTTTTAACCTCGCTATAGAGCCCCCTCTCACGCCTCCTCTCTTCGTCCCCTCTTTTACATGGCCTGCCCATAGGACAGGTGGACTTGAGAGTGGCTCTATTTGCAGACGACATATTAATATTTTCCTCATCCCCCTCCACGGACATCCCAGCCATACAACATATTTTTGAAGATTTTCGCAAATGCTCGGGACTCAAAATAAATTTTTCAAAGAGCGAGATCCTCTCGCTAGGCATTGCTCCCCTTCAACACACTCTCCCTCCTTCCTCTCTTAGAACAGCTGACACTCATATTACATACCTCGGCTTGAAGATTGGTAGAATACCATCCTCTCTCTACACATTGAACTACCCTCCTTTGATTGACAGAGTGGTGGGTGAACTTGAAACTTGGGGGGACTTGCCTCTCTCGCTCTTTGGGAGATGCGCACTATTTAAAATGGTCAGCTTTGCTCGCTTACTTTACCCTCTACAAACGCTACCCCTATTGTTGAAGCATAAAGATGTACAACTAATTAATAAAGCAATAACTAAATTTATTTGGAAAAAGGCAAGGCCGCGGATAGCTATGACCAAACTTTTTCTCCCTAAGGGCGAGGGGGGCCTGGGCCTACCCAATATAAGGTTATATAACTTGGCTTGCCTACTAAGAGTTGGGTTGGACTGGATACTGGGTTCGTCAAAATACTCTAATTTCAATCTGGAATCCTCACTGGTTAAGCCTTATGATCTGGCAGCTGTGCTTCATTGCTCACTCCAGAAACTACCAGCGAAGATCAAACACAATCTACTTTTTAAAGACACCTTGGTGGCCTGGCGGGAAACCAGAAAGAAACTGGGCTTATTCCCTCTATTTTCTAATCACCTTCCAATATGTGGTAATCCTATGTTTACACCCAGTCTTCAGTACGAACCCTTCGCTAAATGGAAAGACAAGGGGTTGGTGGGGATCCACTCCCTATTTCAAGATGTAACAGGTACTATTAAATCATTCTCTCAATTATCGCTCGAGTTCCACCTTCCCCAAAGCCACTATTTCCCATACATGCAATATGTAGACTATGTCACCAAGGTCTGCCCTAAAAAGACTGTCCGTCTCCAAATTTCATTCATTGATGTCCTTCTTAAAAGCAAAAATTACTCAATTTCGGCTATCTACACTCCCCTGCTCGCTAAACTCTCAATCCCTCTGCAAAACACGTCCATGTCCTCCTGGATCAAAGAACTGCCAGGTGTGCTGGAAATAGACGATATTATACATGGTCACAACCTCACTAGGTCTGTCACTCAATGCGAATCTTGGAGAGAGACCCAATTCAAGATCATGCACAGGGCATACTACCCTTTTTCCACGTCAAAGTCGCCTGAAATAGGCCCGGCTTGTCCATGGTGCTTGACAAACAAACCGACCTTACTCCATAGATTTTGGCAATGTCCACCAATTGCCATCTTCTGGTCCTCAGTCATTCGCTTTGTAACCTCAGTAACGCAATTCTGCCTTATGCTGGAACCAACACTCTTAATTTTCGGATGCCCTCCTCATACGGAACCATATTCTTCCACCTACACCCGGCTGCCCCAAAGCACCAGACACTGGATACTTCTAGCCCTGCTCACAGCCCGCAGGACTATCCTCCAACATTGGATTGCCTCATCCCCACCCTCCATCTCAATCGTGATAAAGGAGTTGAAAGCACTACTACACAAGGAAAGCTTGGACATGTTCTCTACCCCCTCATACTCCAAAGTCAAGTTTGAACAAAGATGGTCGGCCTTCATTAAGAACTACCTATCTACCCCAGAACAAAATGCCTTGTCTTCTGGTTCTTTTGTCTTCCTGAACCCTGACTTAACGTCTAAACCCCCTACCCAAGGGTTAAGCAGCTAGATACGTATATACCCTGTAAACTGTGTTATTGACTCAACTGCATTGATACAATTACACTCGATTACCTCCTCTTCCTCTCCCTCTTATACCCTTTCTCTGATTTTCCCTCTCTCTCTTTTTCTCTATCTCTACCTATCTCTATCTACACCTTTTTAAGGAAAATCGACCTCTGGTTATAGAACAGTTGTAAAACAGCTGACATTCCTACATTTTTCTTTTAATATGCTCTTAATTACCTGTTTATATAAGATAGCAATGTCCACCATTGTACCGTTGTTAATTGCCAGTGGATTGGATAATATGTCTCTGCTTTTCTTTACTCCTTGTATATTCTATAAACTCAATAAAATATTTTGGAAAAAAAAAAAAGACAAGTGTGTCTTGCCTACAGTCAAGCATGGTGGTGGGAGTTTTGTGGTCTGGGGCTGTATGAGTGCTGCCGGCACCAGGGAACTACAGTTCATTGAGGGAACCATAATTGGCAACAAGTTCTGTGACACTGAAGCACAGCACGATGCTCTCCCTTTGGAGACTGGGCCGCAGGGTAGTATTCCAACCTGATAACGACCCCAAACGCACCTGCAAGACGACCACTGCCTTGCTAAAGATGCTGAGGGTAAAGGTGGACTGGACAAGCATGTCCCCTGACCTAAACCATATTGGGAATCTGTGGGGCATCCTCAAAACGGAAGGTGGAGGAGTGCAAGGTCTCCAACATCCGCCAGGTCCGTGATGTTGTTATAGAGGAGTGGCAACCTGTGAAGTTCTGGTAAACTCCATGTCCAAGAGGGTTAAGGCAGTGCTGGAAAATAATAGTGGCTACACAAAATATTGACACTTTGAGCCCAATTTGGAAAAAAAAAATTGTACTCACTTTTGTTGCCAGCGGTTTAGACATTAATGACTGCGTGTTGAATTGTTTTGAGGGGACAGCCAATTTACACTGTTGTACAAGCAAACACTTGCTACTTTACATTGTAGCAAAGTGTCATTTCTTTAGTGTTGTCACATGAAAAGATAGAATAAAATATTTACAAACATGTGATGGGTGTATTCACTTTGCAATGCATACTAGCACATTATTGCATTGCAGTTTTTTTTTTTTTTTAATGCCGTGGTTTACTACCGCTTTAAGGATCCTTTATAGCAGTGGTCATCAACCCTGTCCTGCAGGGCCCACTAACAGGCCAGGTTTTATGTATTACCTTGGGGAGATGCAGTCTAGAATACTGCGATCACGTAGGAGCAAACATCACCTGTGATGTATTTTAGTTATCTTGCAAACCTGGCCTGTTAGTGGGCCCTGCAGGACAGGGTTGATGACCACTGCTTTATAGTGACAACGTTTATTCCAAACCATCACTTTTATCTTTCCTTTTTCAATATATAAATCAGCTGAAAACAATAAACCAAGGTATTAAAAAAAGAATTAGTTTTACTGTTTGTTTTCTTTAATGTATTAGGAACTGGCATCACAAAACTAACAATATGGTAGTAATATAAAATCTGTTGTCCAGGGAACCCCGAGAGTGGTTCTAATCCATCACTACTACTCATCACTATCCAAAAATGTAACTTTAGCAAAAGACACCAGGAATCACACAAAAACCTGACTGAATGATCTGAAATTGCACTGCAACACACCAAAAGTAGAGCATGCACTACATTTAAAAATGCACTGCAAATGAATTGCATAGCACTTTGGTACCATACAGACAAATGCACTGCATTTGCTATCTGCATTTGGGGTGTCATTAAAGGATTTTTTTTTTAGCTAAATAGCTTCCTTTACCTTACTGCAGTCCTGGTTTCATGTCCTCATTGTTCGTTTTTGCTTTGATGTTGCTGTAATTCCTCTCTGTTCTGGACACTTCCTGGTTGTCTGTTTCCTGTTCACCACAGTACTGGGAGATTTCTCATTGTGGTGACTAATCAAGGAGGTGTGATTACTGTGTGTCAGCACCAATCCAGTTTCGTTTTACAAAGCATCACTGCCCTCTATTGGCTCTTTGTCTCTGTACATCAGAGAACCAGGAAACAACAGCAAAAACTAAACTAAACTGTAGGTACATTATATGATTGTTTTTTTATCTATTTTTAAAAGGAATCAGTTAACTATTATGTCTCTATACCCTGTAAACAGTCATTTCAGCAAAAAAATGTTTTCCTTTAGTGACCCTTTAACTGTACATTGATACCCATCGCAGATCCAATGCGTTTTAATGCGTTTTATGCACAGGGAACATGGGTTTCCCACACCACATTTCAGTGTTAACTGGCACCAAATGGTATGTTTTTTTTTGCATATATAGATTAAACCACTTGTTTTATTCATTTTTTAAATAACTTAATAAAACAAAAACCACAAACATATATTTCTTTTTTTTTATGTTATCTATGGTCAATGTGGAAACATCTGTAACTTGAAATTCTGGTGGTTGTTTTGCAACACACTCCAGTTTAGTCTTATCATTAAGGCATATTATTTACTTTCCACCTACATGCATAAAATTCCAATCTTTATCAAGCAACATTTGTTCACATTTCAATACCAGCGTTGGGTATTTAATTCCTCTTATTAGAGTAGCGTGTAGTGAGTCATCATTCCCGCTCTGTGCTCTTGATATCACAAAACAGTATATTTCCTTGGTCTTTAACAAGTAGGCTATTGAAGCAAGGCTTTTACAGTACCAGTAACAAATATCTGGGTAAATATTATATTTTGCTATAGAATGTCAGGAGAGTTTTTTTGGTGGGTTGAATTTTCCTCTTACTTCTTCTCTTTGGGTACGTTTACCAAACCCATCTGTCTGTAGGAGATAGCCTGGTGCAGCAACGAGATACCATACTGCTTTCTGGTAATGCAATTCCCAATACTGCAGAGGAGCTTTGATAGTCCAAGAGACATAGGCAGTAGGGCAGAGGGATATGATTAAAGAAATTACACTAGAGCTATGGGAAATGTATAGTGACTATTATCAACAGGTACGAATATGGGGCAATATAACACCACTTCAATTAGAGATGTTAGGCAGTACATAACCACCAGAGGTATACCAGGAAGTATAACACAAGGCCTAGCTAAAGTCTTGTATGTCAGACATTAAAGTGGTGTTAAGCCCAAAATCTAAAATGCTATATACAGTATATTGCAGCTTACATGTGGTGGCTGCATCAGTTTTCTATTAGTAGTCTTTCCCCCTGTTTTCACTTTCTGATCTAGCCAGTAACACACTTCCTGTATTATAGCACCCCCACTCTGGATTAATGAGCACACGGGGCACCTTTCAACAGCAGCATTGTCGGTCTGGGAGGAAGGGAGTGTAAGATGTATTATCAGATTTAAATACACAAACAAATTGAATCCAATCTCCATTTAATACTTTATAAGCAGTTACTGCAAACTTTATCCTTTTGTGATAAAGATTTTAAAATAATAAATAAATCAATAATCCTGACTATAGGGACATCCAAAGGCAGTGGCAAAAGGAAAATGAGAGGTGGGAAAAATAACCCAAGGCTAAACACAAGAGCCCTAACTGGGTCACAGGAGCTAAACCAGGACACAGGAGCCCCATCTGAAATAACAATTTGAAGAAAAACACCCCCCAAGAGGGAACAACCCATCTTAAACAGCAGCCTGCAAAACCTTGCTGCCAAAAGAAGCATCCACAGATGCCAAAATATCTATTTTGTAGGATTTGGTGAACGTAAGCACCGACCACCAAGTGGCCGCCTTGCAAACCTGAAATATTAACGCTTGATGACGGAAGGCCCAAGATGTACTAAGCACCCACAACAGGAAAAGGAGGCACGCAACCTTTAATAGAATAGACCTGAGTCACCGTCTGCCTGACCCATCTGGAGATGGTAACCGAAGAAGCAGGCAGCCTTTTCCCTGGTCCTTGTGTAACCACAAAATGCTAATCTGATCTCCAAAAAGGACTCGTGGCTGCCAGATACACCCAAATTGCTCGAACCACATCCAAGGCATGCAAAGCAAATTCCTTGGGATGAGCCGGCTTGGGACATGGGACATAGGCAACATAACGTCCTCATTCAAATTGAAGTCTGAGACAACTTTAGGTAGACACGATGGACAGGGACAAAGAACCTTATCTCTGTGGGACCACCAAATAGGGAGTAAGATGGGATAATGCCACCAACTCCGACACCCTACGGGCCTATATAATTACCACCAAGAATGCTACCTTCTGGGACAATGTAGGCAGGGGGATCTCTCGGATATTCTCAAATGGAGGTTTCTGGAGAGCTGAGAGCAATAAGTTTAACTCAAAAGTAAAAGAGACCATAAAGCCAGAGCCACGTGACAAACTCCCTAAATAAAGGTACGAACTAAAGAGTGCATGGCTTGGGGTCGCTAAAAGAAGATTGCCAAGGCAGACACTTGGCCCTTGATGGTACTCAAGACCAACTTCTGCTCAATGCCCCGTTGAAGAAAGGCCAGGATCCGAGCTACAGAAAAGCAGCGAGGATGAGCAGCAATTGACTCACACCAATAAGTTTATGCTTTACACGTACATAGTAGGGATCACTGATGCAGACAAACCTCAGTATCTGGCTTTCAACAACCAAGCCATCAAAACCAGCAACTGCAAAGCAGGATAGAAGCTTAGCCCTTGGGACAACTGGTCCTCTCTGAGAGGCAGCCCCCAAGGGGCGTTTATGGACACCAAAATGACCAGAAGATCTTTGCCCTTGATCCTTCATAGGCACCGTGGAAGAAGCTCAAGAAGAGGAAGGTATTGGCCCCACAGTGGCACTAGGATGACTGCGGCGCCTATCAGAGGAACCCGTGAACTTGTTGTTATAACTACATTTGCCACGAACCTCGGTACCTACTAAAGGAGCGGTGTACAGGTCTGTGCAAAATGATCTGCCTAGAAGGTGGACATCACCAGGTCCAGAACCTGTATGCAAGTCAGGAGAGAAGATGAATCACGGCCTGGGGTTCCTGAAGTTTGACCAGAAGAAAAACCACCTTGTTCAACATTAAATCCAGAGTCGGACACAAGCGATTACATTTCCTGGTTGGTTATAGGAGGGACTTTGGGTAGTTCGGACGTCACCAGAACCTTTGCAGGAATTATACCCGCACAAGGAGACTCAGGGCCTAAAAACCTTGAAAACGGACAAACTCTGCCCCCATTCTTTGATACACCCAAAATGATCATTTTGTGGATCCCCTTGACACTCCAAAGGAGGTTCACAAGGCCAGAAACCAGCAAAGATGTCCCCCCAATCCAGTTATGAGTAAGGGCAGAACTTCATGCTGAAGGGGTCTTGCCTGCGGGACCAGAGAAGCCTGCTCTAGGCTTACCAGATCAAGGTTCTTGGGACCACCCAGGGAAGACTTGAAAGATCTATTTTCCTTATCTGTATTCTGGAAGCACAAAATATTTTTTGAATGGGCTGAGGAGGGCCTTTCCTTTCCTAGACTGTGGCAGGAAGGGGAGACCCTTAATGATGTCATCCAGAGTAGCCCCAAACAGGGGATCACCTTGAAAGGGCAGATCAATGAGAGCTTTCTTGGAGGCTTGGTCTGCTGACCAGTTCTTAAGCCACAGCATACGTCTAATTACTACTGCTGAAACAAAGAGCTTGGACAGCATGGATCACATACAAACTGGTCCGCCAGATCAATGTAAGCAGAGGCAATCTGCTCATTCCTGAGACCCTGGTGCAAAAGCTTGGCACATTCAGTTAAAGTCTGAGACACTGGGGTCGAGGCCAGGACCTGTGATTTTGCTTTTGAGTTTAATACCACTTTAAAATACCTTGTGCATGACACTTTCTTCAAGTGCCATAAATCTTGTCCATCTGCATTTCTTAGTCAGACATTATAGATGGCATTCAAACTGTAATCACATAACTTTTTTTAGAATCAAGTAATTTTTAATGACCACTTTCCCCCACGCTATAGCCGAAAGACAGCTACAGGCTTCCAGTGCTGGGAGGGCATCCATAGAGGTCCTCCCGTGATCGCGCTGCTTGCGGGCTCCCCCTGCGCTGAACGGGTTGCACTCTCTGTGATCGTCGAGTCCTTCTGAGTCGGCTGATCACAGAACAGGGTAAAGAGCCAATGATAGCAGCACTTTACCATGTGATCAGCTGTTAGCCAATGACAGCTGATCATTGAAGTAAACACAAGCCGATTATCGGCAATTTTTTTCTCTCCTCATGCTGACAGTGTAATCGCGCTGCTCGCGGACCCCTCCGGTGTCCAAAGTTCAGGACTCTATGAAGGCCACTCAAGTTCCTCCACTCCAAATTAGTCAAGCCATGTTTTTATGAAAATAGCTTTGTGCACAGGGAAACAGCCATGCTGGAACACAGAAAGACCTTCCCCAAATTGTTGGCACAACTTTGGAAGCACACTATTGTCTAAAATGCCTCTGTTTACTGTAGCAATAACAACATTAAACGCAAAACACCTAAACTCAATAATGTGGAGGGGTGTCCACATATTTTTGGCCATATAGTGGGTGTTAGAGCAAGGTGCTCACAAATGTTACTGAATTAAAAAAAAAAAAATAAGACAGTATTAACTACTTAAGCCCAACAGCAAAACTGTGTATGGTGTCTATCAAGTCCACTAACATGGAAATCTTTTTTATTTTAAACAAATGATCACTGCCGGGGTAAGTAAACAAAGATAAGCAAATCCCATACAATGTGAACCTTGGCAAACATAAATAGTACAAATCTCATCCCAGCATAAAGCCAGTGAACCAGCAGCTTAAAAAAAAAAGCTAATGATTATGGAATGTGATCATTTCCCTCTAAAATGTGCCTGTTTACATTAGGCTTTGCTGATATGTCAGGTGCAGCACACTTAGTATATCTGTCAGACTATCACAGTAATGGCTGCTAAAACAGAAGTGACTTTTCTCATCATAAGGAGATCCTGTTAGCTAGATCGATTCTCTTGGGTAGCCAACTTTCCCAATTCCCCATAGACAGAATTTCAGTTTTTTTTTTTGTGGCATTGCAGCAATTCCAGTCTGTGGAGTGAAGTTCTTCAAACCCAAAACCAAACTCTGTTATCTCCATATTATTACAAAAATTCACTTCACAAAGTTCATCATTTTATTTTCAAATACAAAGTGGGATTTTTTATCATGAACAATCACCATTTTTTTCGAACGTATGCATCATTAATGAGCAAAGGGCACTTTTGATAGCGAAGAGCCACAGGGTACAATGATCACCAGCAGGGAATGACTGTTTATTAAGCAAAGAATATTTGATCTGAAGAATTGCTAAGTGTACTCCAAGTCTGAGCTTTAATGTAATCTAAGTCAGTCTGGAGCTATTAAATTGTCTCTAAATACTTGAAGTGTAATGCCCTTTAATATATATCTTAAGCTGATGATAAATGGTAAGGAATGAAGCAGTTTAGAAACAGAATGAAGTGATTGTTGAGATAATTTGCAGGAATATGTTCTGAGGGAGTACTATTAACTCTTCCATTAGGATATACAGCATAGGAGCTGTATCTGCTACAGTGAGAAAGTCAATTGTGCCATATGATAACTTTAAATGTTCAGTCACCAATTTTATAAAACTAGTCCATCATTTTCATCAAGGGTAAATCAAATCTTATAACATGTTTTTCAACAATATAAAAGTGCCAAACTACTGCTATACCCAGACAATTTACATCAAAGTATTTATATTGTTTGAATAAGCCAGATTATATATTTGGAACAATCTGTTAATGCCATTTAACCACTTATCCAGGGCACATCCACACATATGTTTAAATAACAGAAAACATTACTTATAACCCCCAAACATTATTTATTTTCTGAAAGCAGTGGCCCTGGGAAATAAAATGGTGGATGTTAACTATTTAAATGTCACACAATATTTGTGCAGTCGTTTAGCAAATGCAATTAAAAAAAAAAACTCTGAAATAAAACTTAAGTGCACACAAACACAACATAATACCCAATTTATGTGTAAAAATATAAAGAATGGTATTTTGTTGAGTAAATAGAAACTAAACATGTTCAGATTTAAAATTGCGCATAATCGTGAAATGGCAAACAATAGTACTTAAAATTGTCCATAGGTGACACTTTAAAAGCCTTTACAGTTTAAAGTTAATCCTAAATTATGGTCCTAAAATTATTGTTCCAATATTCACGGTGATACCTCACGTGTGGTGCAATTGCTGTTAGCATACCTGCGGCAGGCCTATGCATACATTTGCATTTACCTGTATGCACAGTGGGATGGGGCTGCTTTTATTTTTATTAACCACTTTTGCCGACCAGCCACTGTAATTATACAGCGGCAGGTCGGCATGTTCCCGTGAGCCGTCGTAGCATCGGCCCTTTAAACAGGGATAGCATGTATGCGCGCATGCCTGCTGTACTGCGGGGAACCTACGCGTGTGGCCGGCAGTAGCGATGACCGCCAGCCACGTGGGAAGGGGAGCCAGAACAGGGACGTGTGTGTGTAAACACACAAATCCCTGTTTTATGAGGAGAGGAGATACAGATTGGGTCTTCCTGCTAGCTATAAACAACGATCTATCATCTCCTCTAATCATTTCCTTCCACCTACAGTTAGAACACACTGAGGGAACACAGTTAACCTCTTGAGTGTTAACCCCCTCCCTGCAAGTGACATTTACACAGTAATCAGTGTATTTTTATAGCACCGATCTCTGTATAAATGTCAGTGGTCCCAAAAATTTGTCAAAAGTGTCAGATGTGTCCACCACAATGTCGCAGTCCAGATAAAAAAATGCAGATTACGTCATTACTAGTTTAAAAAAAAAAGACATAAATCTTTCCCATAGTTTGTAGACATTAAGTTTTGCGCAAACCAATCAATATACAGTACGCTTATTGCGATTTTCATTACCAAAAATATGTAGAAGGATATATATTGGCCAAAACGGATGAAGACATTTTTATTTTTAAAAAACATTTTGGAGATATTTATTATAGCAAAAAGTAAACAATATTGTGCAAAATCCACAATTGTGGCACGACTTTTCAGCGTTTTGCACCGGTGGTCAAAACTTTCCTATCCTAAATACAATTCTTCTGCATTCAGGAGAGGGAGGTTGAGGAAGCGTGAAGCTCTCCTAACTGCAGCAGCTCCTAAACTCTGCTAAAAGCCAATTTGTACATTGACTGCTTGCCGACCACCTCAGGTAGATTTACGTTGGCAGAATGGCACGGGCAGGTAAAGCTTTGAACCTGCCCCCTAGCGGGCGCGCACCTCCCGTGGTATCCGTGACTGTGCTTGCGGGTCCCGTAGACTCGGTGTCCGCTGGTGTCCGGTGATCGGGTCACGGAATGGCAGAATGGGGGAATGTCTTTGTAAACATACTTATTTACAATATTTTATAACAGAAACAAAGAAAAAAAAATTCTACATAGGTGATAAAATACCACCAAAAGAAAGCTCTATTTGTCGGAACAAAACGATACAAATTTTGTTTGGGTACAGTCTAGCATGACCACGCAATTGTCATTTAAAAAGTGACAGCGCTGAAAGCTGAAAATTGGCTTGAGCAGGAAGGGGGGAAAGTGCCCGGTATTGAAGTGGTTAAGGATGACGAATATTGAAAACTAGTGAACTCATGGTTATTCATCTCCTTCTGCAGTGACTGAATCTGGGAATAGTCAGATCTATAATATTTTCAGTAACTGAAAGTGGTGTACTCAAGGGTGTAGCTTGAGAGGTCTTAACAGTGACCGCACCTATGCTCCAGGGGTCCTGTGTAGCCTCCCTGTCTCATAAGCTTGGGGAATGGCAACCCCTTGATGCAGTCAGGTGACTTAGTAGATCGTGCCTTCAGTTTGCCAGCCTGTTGTCCACAGAGCATCTAACAGTCAGTGCTATGTAAACAGTGGAACCATATCTGTATTGCAGCTGAGCTGAGTGTCGGCAACGGAGCAGAGGGAGACAAAGCGACCACATAAGCCGATACCTCCTTTGTAGTGCCAGCTGCAGTCCAAGGTGAAGCAATATTAATTGCTCTCCACCTATTATCCCTGCTAATAAAATCGAGTGTGGTGCAAGCAGCAGCTGCAAGGCAGAAAGAAGAAAAGCTCTGTATTGCACTAAAATACCATACCAACACCTTATGTGTGGGTCATGTGTGAGCTCATACACAATTGCAGCAGAGACTGTTGCTCCTCTGAAAAGTGATCCAAGTGTGTTTGACAGGTGATGAGGAGGCAATATGTTGCATCCCCACCACCCGATTTAAACCTATAATTGCCGTACAATGCACACGATTGCGGCATAGTGCAGAAATTAGAGGTTTAAGCCTGGGTTCACACTGAAACATGAAGCAGGAGTCCGATGTGTCTGAAATCTGACCATTTCAGGTCAGATTTCAGACCAAATTTGTGTCTGAATTTGGACCTGAAATGGACCAAAAGATGCACAGGATTCCGCTGCGGAGATGTGTGAACCGGCTCCATAGAGAGCCGGTCACAATCTCCTGACATGTGAATTGAATGTGATGAAACCTGCATCCAATTTGCAATAGTGTGAACCCAGCCTAAATCAGGAGTGAGGTGGTGACATTGGGCGACACTGTGCCTGGTGATCTTTGACTTCTCCCATGTTGTTCAGGTAGATCTCCAGCTCTTTAAAGTGGTTGTAAAGTCTTAAGTTTTTCACGTTAATGCATTCTTTGCATTAGGATGAAAAACCTTCTGTGCTAAAGTGCCCCGCAGACCACCCTTTTTTTTACCTGAGCCCAATTCAATCCAGCGATCTTCAAAATCACTGTCTCTCTTCTTATTGGACAGACTGATAGTAGCAGGAGCCACTGTCTCCCAATTCTGTCAATCACATCCTGTGACACAGGAGTTGGGGGCTGCTGTCTATGCGAAAGCATTGCACAGAGCAGGTAAGTATATAAACGTTTTTTTTATTTTAATACAAAAAAACCTTTACAACCACTTTAAGGTTGACTACCCTCTTAAGGCTTGAGTCTTTCCAAGCCTCTGCAAACTCTGGTATTCAAAAGAATTGGAAAAGTATGTCATACTGTAGACAGTTTCTCCAAAATCATTTGAATTGTCCTCTCAATATGTAAATAAGGATCTAAAATAACTCTTTACCTGCTTGGAGCATCTTGGCACATGGTGGAAGTGGTGGGTGGAAGTGGTGAGTGGTGGGGGGGGGGGGGTCAATGTTTTCATCAGGGCCCACAAGCATCAAGCTACTGCATGCCTCTAGTTGTACTTATCCATTATTAAACATGGAAAGGACAGGTGTTATAAGAGGTAGCATTAAGACATCAGAGAGAAAAAAATATATCAGATTTAAAAGGCTATAGGGGAGGAACTTTCCATTGGTAAAATTAGACATTATAAGGGTTTGAAGGCATGCTTCTTTAATTGAGCCAGCTGTCTCCCTAACTTGTTTCTTGTGAATACTTCTTTCATCAGACTATAACACTAGGGAATTCATACCGTGAGTGAGACGAGCAGGATACAGCAAAGGGAGCTACGAGTCCTACGAATACTGCTGCTCTACCATTACCAGGATCGGGACCACACAATAACGCTACTCTACCTATTGGCAAATACTAAGCAGCTGATCAAATTACTGGGATTGCTCGCTAATTGCGATACACCACATGATCCCTCCATCCAGCTGACCGGCCAATTTACATTCCTTTCTATCAGTAAGCGTTTATGGCCCAAGTGGTGGACTGACAAGTATGAGAATGGCGGCATGGTGGTAATGTATTAACATATTTTCAATTGTTTAATGCTACCGGATGCCAGTACCAATCAGGTACTCTGCACTTTAGTATTATTACCTTCTGGCTACTAGTACTGTCTTATCTATACTGGTGACAGGATTGTCTATGCACAAGCAAATTAATGCTGATGAACCGGAGCTATTTTCGATTACTGGATACCCACGGACTTAATAGGATATTCATAGTCAGGACAGTCTCCATGCAATGCTTATGAACTTTTATTGAATTGCCTGACTAATTCCAGCTTATTATATTGCTTTCAGGATCACTAATCAATAACAATACTTAACCAGCACATGCCCATGGTTCCTACTTCCATGCCAACTAATAAGGATATCCAAAATATATAATTTTTGGCCAAACTTAGACAGCCCTTCCTTTCTCTCCCTAACACACCGGGTCCAGCCACTAGTAAAAGCACCCATTGGCTTAGCTAAAGAAGGTGTTATCAAATTAATTTATTTGATCCATACATTATTCCTTCTTTTAATACATTTTGCTAAATACTTTATGAACCATATTGGATGGGGTGCATATAATCTGTGGCTGAACCACTCCCGTCCGGACTGGTGTTGTGTTTGGGTTTATGTTTTGTAACAAGTGAGTCCCGTTTGTTATGTATGTCCATGATAATTCATGTTTTTAAATGATTCTATTTTGTTTCATTAAAGTTCCAAAGAACTGCACTTTTTATATACCATTTTGACACTGGAATAAATTCAAGTTGTATCATATTTTGGTGAAGATCATCATTTGTTGCTATAGGTAACCTCTTTTTAAATAGCTTTGCCTTAGGCTATTTCCCTTTCCCAGTCCTTTCCTTACCAATTTATAGTTATGTATGTCAATTACAGCAAAAAAACAACAACAGGGTATATGATCAACTATAGGTACCTTTAGTGATAACCTATAAATTAGCGACCACTTGCCCTTCCCTTTCCCCCAACATTCCCTCTAGTTTTTATAGGGAATTCATACAACCTATCAATATTAAACCCATTAATACATTTAGTCCATCGGGTATATACAATTGTGAATTCACTGGAATATACGATATAAACATGGTACAGTAGGTGTTTGTGATATTGTGCTTTTAGCACGACAGCGTCGCGCTGATACTCGGCGACAGGGTGCCGAGATCTCGCCGACATCTCACACTCACTGGAATAGTGACAGCACATCCCAGCAAGCGCGTCATAGAAGCGACGGGAGATCCGACTTGGATTCCCGCCAATTCTACACGTGTGCAGCGTTTGTTATGAATCCTGAGGGGGAAGTCCCCGCCGGATTTTAAATAAAAATCCGGCATGGGTCCCCCCCTCAGGAGCATACCGGGCCCTTAGGTCTGTTATGGGTTGTAAGGAGAGCCCCCCTACGCCGAAAAAAACGGCGTAGGGGGTCCCCCTACAATCCATACCAGACCCGTATCCAAAGCACGCTACCCGGCCAGCCAGGAAGGGAGTGGGGACGAGCGAGCGCCCCCCCCCCTCCTGAGCCGTACCAGGCTGCATGCCCTCAACATGGGGGGGTTGGGTGCTCTGGGGCAGGGGGGCGCACTGCGGCCCCCCCCACCTCAGAGCACCCTGTCCCCATGTTGATGAGGACAGGGCCCCTTCCCGACAACCCTGGCCGTTGGTTGTCGGGGTATGCGGGCGGGAGGCTTATCGGAATCTGGGAGCCCCCTTTAATAAGGGGGCCCCCAGATACCGGCCCCCCCACCCTAAGTGAATGAGTATGGGGTACATCGTACCCCTACCCATTCACCTGCAAGAAAAGTGGTAAAAACACAAATAAACCACACAGTGTATTAAAATATTTTATTTTTCTGCTCCGGAGGCCGCCCCCTGTCTTCTTTATTAGCTCTTTTACCAGGGGGGGCTTCTTCTTTGACGTCTTCGGGTGGGTGGGGGCCGCCGTCTGGTTCTCTTCCACCGCCGGGGGGGGGTGGCTTTTAAAAAAGCCCCCACCCCCCCGGCGGGTTTCCTCCGGCATCTTCGGCGGGGCTCTTCTTCTTCCGCTATCCCGACGGGTCTTCTCAACTCTCCGGGGTTCTCCTTCTGTCTTCGCCGCTCTCCGTTGTTGACTCGGCGCACCCCGGTTCTTCGTCTCGCTGTCCGGTGTCTTCTTCCGTGCTGTACGTCTTCTCCTTCCGTGCTGTGATGAGTTCTTCTTCCGTGCTGTGACGTCATGTTCTTCACTTCTCTCCTTCTCCCGATGTTGACACGCCGGTCCTCCTCGCTGAAATGACGGATGCGCGCCTTGCATCGGACCTATATAGGCCTCACAGTCCCATCATGCTCTGTACCTACCCATGTGATACCTACCACGTGGTAGGTATCACATGGGTAGGTACAGAGCATGATGGGACTGTGAGGCCTATATAGGTCCGATGCAAGGCGCGCATCCGTCATTTCAGCGAGGAGGACCGGCGAGTCAACATCGGGAGAAGGAGAGAAGTGAAGAACATGACGTCACAGCACGGAAGAAGAACTCATCACAGCACGGAAGGAGAAGACGTACAGCACGGAAGAAGACACCGGACAGCGAGACGAAGAACCGGGGTGCGCCGAGTCAACAACGGAGAGCGGCGAAGACAGAAGGAGAACCCCGGAGAGTTGAGAAGACCCGTCGGGATAGCGGAAGAAGAAGAGCCCCGCCGAAGACGCCGGAGGAAACCCGCCGGGGGGTGGGGGCTTTTTTAAAAGCCACCCCCCCCCGGCGGTGGAAGAGAACCAGACGGCGGCCCCCACCCACCCGAAGACGTCAAAGAAGAAGCCCCCCCTGGTAAAAGAGCTAATAAAGAAGACAGGGGGCGGCCTCCGGAGCAGAAAAATAAAATATTTTAATACACTGTGTGGTTTATTTGTGTTTTTACCACTTTTCTTGCAGGTGAATGGGTAGGGGTACGATGTACCCCATACTCATTCACTTAGGGTGGGGGGCCGGTATCTGGGGGCCCCCTTATTAAAGGGGGCTCCCAGATTCCGATAAGCCTCCCGCCCGCATACCCCGACAACCAACGGCCAGGGTTGTCGGGAAGGGGCCCTGTCCTCATCAACATGGGGACAGGGTGCTCTGAGGTGGGGGGGGCCGCAGTGCGCCCCCCTGCCCCAGAGCACCCAACCCCCCCATGTTGAGGGCATGCAGCCTGGTACGGCTCAGGAGGGGGGGGGGGCGCTCGCTCGTCCCCACTCCCTTCCTGGCTGGCCGGGTAGCGTGCTTTGGATACGGGTCTGGTATGGATTGTAGGGGGACCCCCTACGCCGTTTTTTCCGGCGTAGGGGGGCTCTCCTTACAACCCATAACAGACCTAAGGGCCCGGTATGCTCCTGAGGGGGGACCCATGCCGGATTTTTATTTAAAATCCGGCGGGGACTTCCCCTTCAGGATTCATAACAAACGCCGCACACGTGTAGAATTGGCGGGAATCCAAGTCGGATCTCCCGTCGCTTCTATGACGGCTCTGTCTCCATCGCGGCAAGCCAGCTCGGCGCTGGCTCCCGCGATGGGGCTCGTAGGTGCTCAATCTCGCTGAGAAAGAGAGCGAGATTGACACAAAATCGGGTTCACCTACTGTAGTTCTTAAAGTGCCACTTGTTTGGTATCTCCTTCTTATGAAAATGGCAAGGCCAGGAACAGCTAATTTTATCTTCAGCTCCTAATAACTCCACGTGGAGAAATCTTTTGTATTAAATCAGAGGACAGTATAGTTTTAAACAGAGCATTAAACTTTAATCTCTGGCAAATTGCAATTGCCCTTCAAAAAATGTAGCTCCTTTATGAGCCAAAATAAAATGTCAACTTCAATGGCTTTCTTTACAATAATAGTAGACAAGCTATTACAAAGTATTTAGGAAAATAACATGCAAAATGCAAAGTTAAAAAATAACTCACCTTGATTTTTATTTGATAGGTCAACGTTATTTCATCTAATAAGATAATTAAAAACATGCAAGCAGCTGGTACAGCGGCTAAACAGATTAATGTAATAGTCTGTAGTCATATGTGCTGGCAAGGGGCTCCCCTTTTTGGCGATGAGAAGGTCAGCTGCCCTTGAGAAGAAGTGAAAGACAGTCTCCTCTCTTGTCAGTACCCTTTTATGTCTAAGGTATGGCAATACTTAGGCCAGCAAAAAAGCAATAAATTGATTTGCTTAAATACACAAAACAGTTACTTTAAATGTGCAAAATAATAAAAAAAATACACTGCATTATTTTAAAGGGCCGGTCTTCCCAAGACAGAGATTTCCATTTTCAGTGGGAGGCCATATGATTATTTATCCAACTTGTGTTTAAAATGTCTTGGATGCTCTAGCAGTGATATAAAGTTGTGCTCATAAGTACATATGATTTATGATTATTATTCATTTATGATTTCTTGGTAATTTTTCAGAGAATATGAATGATAATACAAAAACTTTTCTTGATGAGTATGTCTGGCAGAGAGCAGAGCAGCACTGTGCATTGCAGCCAGGCCTCCCGAGTCCCGACGAGAGTCCACTCCTGAGTCCCAACTCTCACGACGACAGCTCACATTCAGAGCAGAGAGCAGACAGAGCACCTACTGTGAGTGTGTAGTGTACATTACAATTACAGCAGGCCTGAGGTGAGGCCTCCTCCCTCCAGAGCACTGTGTATTCATCACAGGCCTCCTCAGACCACCATTCAGTATTGTGAAGCATTACAACAGGCCTCCTCAGACCACCGTCCAGAGCACTCTGCAGCATTACAGGCCTCCTCAGACCTGAGCACTGTGTAGCATTAGGCCTCATGCACACTGGATATTATAATAACGTTATAAAAACGTCAGTAGCTTTGCAGTGAGTTTTTCAAAAAAATCTGCATTTTTGCAACAGCTTTTTTTTGCGTCAGCTTTTTTTTCATTTTTTTATTCAATGGATCAAAAACATAAAAAAATGCTGGTGAGAAAAGTGTTTGAGCATTTAACTGCATCTTTTGACATTAGATCGTTTTTACAGCTGAAAAACTCCTCTCAGAACCCATTATTTTTGGGCTTCTTTTACAGCCAAAAACAGTTGAGAACAGCCTATGTGTGCATGTAGACATAGGACAACATGCTGTAAAAATTATTGACTGTAGGAAAAGAACATCTGAAGCCAAAAACAGCAGCTGTAAAAATGTCCAAAAATGTACAGCGTGCATGAGGCCTTACAGTCATCGTTCAGAGCACTGTGCAGCATTACAGGCCTCCTCAGACCAACAAGATCGGCTGAATCTGTATCTGTGAGTTTGTTCAAACCTTAATACCATAAATAATAACATATTCTATTTTTAGACTCCTGGAGTATATAATAAGTTTGGAAATTCTAAGGAAATGTCTAAATAATGCATTACAATTTAATTAAACCCATTTGTTTGTAATATATATATATATATATATATATATATATATATATATACAATAATTTTAGTCGGCTAAAATGTACTGCAGATTTAGTCGACTAAATACAACTAAAACAAAATATATTCCAGATGACTAAAATAGGACTAAAAGTAAAGTGGCATTTATTCCAAAGACTAAGACTAAGACTAAATCTAAATTGAAATTTGCTGCCAATATAAACACTAGTCAGAGCTGCCCCCAATGACTGGTGTGGTAACACTCTTATATGATGTTCAACTGTGAAATGTGTATTTGAACATTTTCTAATAATTTTAAGTTTAGATGTGAATATGCCTCAATAAATGTAAATTTAATATAATAAATACTGAAGTCCTGCCAGACACAATATGCAGTAGCTTAAAATGGAACTTTACCCATAACAACTGGATATAAATAATGTTCTTTAGCACTGACTGTCTTGATGGGGAATTTCACGATTTCCTTTTTTTGCAACCAGGGGTATCTATGGCTGGCTTAAAAGTACCTGTGTTAATCTTCCAGTCCATGTTTTATTGACAAAGCTTAATTGAACAAGTTGAAGTTAGAAGCTGATTGGATACCAAGTGCAACTGCTTCAAATTTTAAGTGCACCAGTTTTAGTTAACCACCTCCCCTCTACGGTGTCAGGAATTATGGCACGTAAATTTTGCTTTTGGAGTATCCAAGGCATATGCATTGCCTATATTATGTATTCATGCTCTTAAAAAACATTGGGACTTTCCAGCAGTGTTATTAGCCAAGACACTTTTCAGAACAGGCTTACTTTAAAGTGTAACTCCATTTTTGTTGAGTAATCTATATACTGTACATTACAAGGATTTTAACAAAATTTGTTGCAGATTCCTATCTTTTGTTATTCTGAAGAAATCCATGTGTGTGTGTCTGTATCAATGTGGGAATGTGTATCTAATGGGAGTGGTTTTATAATTATCAATCAGCTGTGCACCTGCAGCGCTCTTAGGAAAGCTGCTGGGTCGGCATCCCTTTAGACGCGATTTCCTATTGGAGGTGTCTCACCAAAAATGACATTTTTGTTGTAGGGGATGCCTTTTATCTGACTTGTATCTTAGGGCAGACTTCTGGGAAAATCAGCCAATCACACAAGCAAGAAATTATGTTTTTAGGGGGCATTCTGTGTACAGAACACTTCCAGGTAGCCATATTGCATTGCATTTTCAGAAAATTACAGAGCTGCAGATTGAAAAGGAAAGGTCATTTTTATTAACATTCAATTACAATATGACTTGCGTCGCAATTTTTATAATCTATATAATTTTTTCTTTATTTTAGTTGCTGTTTCAGTTACGGTCTTAAAAGGGGTTCTAAAGGTTTGCGTTTTTTCACCTTAACCTCTTGACCACTGGGCACTTAAACCCCCTTCCTGACCAGACCAATTTTCAGCTTTCGGTGCTCTTTTTAATTTTTTGCGCTATAAAAGAAAAACGACCGAAAATTCTGTAAAAAAAAAAAAAAAAAAAAAACTTGTTTCTGTCATATTCGCAGGTTATTTCTCACACACAGCATATGCATACCACGAATGACACCCCAAAACACATTCTGCTATTCCTCCCGAGTATGGCGATACCCCATGTGTGCAACTTTTACACAGCGTGGCCACATACAGAGGCCCAACATGCAGGGAGCGCCATCAGGCGTTCTGGAGCACCCAGGCCAATTCTGACATTTCTCTCCTACATGGAAAAATCACAATTTATTTGCTAGAAAACTACATAGAACCCCAAAACATTATATATGCGGAGTATTGGGGTATTGCGGAGTATTTGGGTATTGCAGAGTATTGGGGGTATTGCAGAGTATTGGGGGTATTGCAGAGTATTGGGGTATTGCGGAGTATTTGGGTATTGCAGAGTATTGGGGTATTGCAGGGTATTGCAGAGTATTGGGGTATTGCGGAGTATTGGGGGTATTGCAGAGTATTTGGGTATTGCAGAGTATCGCGCAGGGTATTGGGGTATTGCAGAGTATTGCGCAGGGTATTGCAGAGTATCGGGGTATTGCAGAGTATCGAGGTATTGCAGAGTATCGGGGTATGGCAGAGTATCGGGGTATGGCAGAGTATCGGGGTATGGCAGAGTATCGGGGTATGGCAGAGTATCGGGGTATGACAGAGTATGGGGTATGGCAGAGTATGGGGTATGGCAGAGTATGGGGTATGGCAGAGTATGGGGTATGGCAGAGTATGGGGTATGGCAGAGTATGGGGTATGGCAGAGTATGGGGTATGGCAGAGTATGGGGTATGGCAGAGTATGGGGTATGGCAGAGTATGGAATATTGCAGAGTATGGAATATTGCAGAGTATGCAGAGTATGGCAGAGTATGCAGAGTATGGCAGAGTATGCAGAGTATGGGGTATTGCAGAGTATGGGGTATGGCAGAGTATGGGGTATGGCAGAGTATGGCAGAGTATGGGGTATTGCAGAGTATGGGGTATTGCAGAGTATGGGGTATGGCAGAGTATTGCGCAGGGATAGCTGAGCTGGGAGGGATGGCTGGATCTGTGACTGCAGTTGTCACAGATCCAGCCACAGCACTGCTGACACCCCGCGCTCCCCCCCTCCTCTCCTCTCCTCTCGCACTGTACCGAACGGTACAGAGAGGAGAGGGAGAAACCGGCGTAATCAAATGACGCCGGTTTGTTTACAAGTGATCGCGGCAATTTACCGTGATCCGTGATGCGCCGGGTCTTCTAGACCCGGCGAGCACGGACACTTCCGCGAGCGCGCCCCAGGGGATGCGCAAACGCGGAAGTGCACGAGGACGTCCCAGGGACGTCCTATCACAGTAACTCGACCGCGCTGTAGTAGTATTTTTGCTATAGCGCGGTCGGCAAGTGGTTAAGGTGAAAAAACACCTGGCAATGACCGCCCCCCCCCCCGTTTACCTGCTGTGCGTGTCCCCCGGAGTCCTCTTCTCCACGGAGTCTGGCCATTGATTAGATAAATTGATAGCAGCGCAGCCATTGGCTCACGCTGTTGTCAATCACATCCAATGACGCGGCCACTGGGGGGCGGGATCAAGTCATACACTCTGTGTCTTTGGACGCAGCGTGTATGACAGGGAGCGCGCCTGCAAGCTAACCCCCTCGAGATAGAGCTTCCCAGAGGGGGTTAGCTATTGCGGGGAGGAGCCGGTACAGCTGCCGTGGGACCCCAGAACAGGAGGATCGGGCCCACTCTGTGCAAAACAAACTGTACAGTGGAGGTAAGTATAACATGTTTATTTAAAAAAAACTAACCCATACAACCCCTTTAAGTGTTCTATGTAAAATATTAATTGAACATCTTTTACGGTTAGCAAACATACTGTATATTTTTTACTAGATGTTCTGACAGTAAGCATAACACCTCGTATGTAGACATTAGTTCTTAAGACATCTAAATCAGAAGAAATCAGGGCAATGCATTCTACAGGTTGCAGAACATTCACTGGCTTTATGCTCCTGCTAATGAAGAAATTAACATTGTCCTATCTACTTCAGAAAATCCCAAATTAGATATCAACAAACAATGTTTAATACTCTTTCGAATAGCACTTTAATCTCTCCTTTGTTCAAGTTCCCTTCTGGGGATTGTAAATCTCTGCTAATCATTATCTAAAAAGCCTTTTTGGTGAGGCATTCACTGAGAAGGTTTAGCAGCAACTCTACACATAAAAATACAGTGACTTGTCTTTTAACATTTTAAAGTAAAACTCTACTCTCTTTTTAGGTTTTGGGTGGATTGATGCAGGACTTGAACTCTTTACTACTGTCAGTGGTCCGGGTCCTGGAGTGGCCTGTCAAGGCTCTACTGAAACCTATTTCTGATCTATTGTATTATGTATGTCATATATTTCTATGGAGGATAGCTTTGAAGGTCCCCTAGAGAGTTCTTCAAAGGATTATATTCAAAATGTATTCTAGAAAGGGCCACACTACAGAAAGAGGGAGATCTCTCTCTGGGCTCATGAAAAACAATACCTGCCACAATTCCCGACACGCACAGCAAAAACATCAGTAATAAATATGGAAAGTAAAAAGCTGTTTCCCCATGTCTGGTTTTTGCAATGACCACAAAAATGAAAAATTCATGTTACATACATTGTGGGTTTGCAGCAACAAACCTGTTGTTGACAATAGGCTGCCTATGTGGGTTCCAGACAAAAAAAATAGCCATTACACACAAAGCAGTTTGAGTTACAGCTTCTCGCATGTTCTCATCCATTGTGGAAAAAAAACAAACTTCCTCTGTTATAAAGGTACTTGTAATATTCAGTGCAGGTACTGCCGCAGGTCAAAAAAAAAAGGACAAAGAGGTTTATTTACTAAAGGCAAATCCACTTTGCACTACAAGTGCAAACTACGGGCTAGATTCACATAGATCAGTGGATCTTTAGATCCGCGTGATCTATGTGATTTAAGATCCGCTGCCGCAAGTTTGAGAGGCAAGTGGGTAATTCACAAACCACTTACCTCCAAACTTGCGGTGGCGGATCGTAAATCCCCCGGCGGAATTCAAATTCCGCGGCTAGGGGGAGTGTACTATTTAAATCAGGCGCGTCCCCGCGCCGATTTAAATGCGCATGCGCCGTCCGCGAAATTTCCCGGCATGCATTGCTCCCACTGACGACGCTAGGACGTCAGTGGTTTCGGCGTGAGCGTAACTTGCGTCGATCGGGTTTGAAAATCAGCGTACGCAAACGACGTAAAAAACAAAAAATTTGACGCGGGAACGACGGCTATACTTAACATTGGCTGCGCCTCATAGAAGCAGGGGTAAGTATACGCCGGGAAAACCGCTACGTAAACGTCGTAACAAACTGCGTCAGGCCCGCGTACGTTCGTGAATTGGCGTATCTCACTGATTTACATATTAATCAGCGAGAACGCCCCCCGCGGCCATTTTTAAATTGCAGTTAAGATCCGACGGTGTAACACAGTTACACCTGTCGGATCTTAGGCATATCTATGCGTAACTGATTCTATGAATCAGGCGCATAGATACGACCAGTGTAAGTCAGAGATACGACGGCGTATCAGGAGATACACCATCGTATCTCTCTGTGAATCTAGCCCTACAAGTGCAAAGTGCACTTGAAATTACACTGAAAGTACACTTGGAAGTGCAGTCGCTGTAAATCTGAGGGGTAGATCTGAAATGGGGTTAAGCCCTGCTGATTTTATCATCCAATCATGTGCAAGCTAAAATGCTGTTTATTGTCCTTGCATGTCCCCCTCGGATCTACAGCGACTGCACTTCCATGTCCACTTTGCACTTGTAGTTCCCACTTGTAGTGCAAAGTGGATTTGTCTTTCATAAATAACCCCCAAAGTGCACATAACCTGATATACACTTATTGGATGATTCAGATAAATGCAAACTATTTGGAGGGAAAAACAGGAAATGTTTTCATTTTGACATTATACAGATTTGGAGAGATTATATGATTTTTGTCTGAGTACAGGCAGTCCCCGAGTTACGAACACCCGAGTTATGAAAGACTCCTACATACGAACGGCCTCAAATGCCGGTCCTGGATACCTCCGAGCACCTCCGGACACATCCCACACTGCAGTACTACATGTACTACATGGCCAGAATATCCCCAGATATCATAACAAGCGCCCGCAACCCACATCCATGAAAAGGCGGACATTACACTAAGTGGTGGTTCACACTACAGCAACTTGGGATCCGACTTGTATAAAAACCTGTTCCTACCAGGAGGATGTAGGCATGGGCCCTTGTTGTAAGAAAGCAGTGGTCTCTCTGCATAGGACCAGAACACTATTATACTTAGCAGGGAGCATGGGATTTGCAGATTACAGAGCTCTAGGCCTTACTAAGAATTGTAACCACATTTTGTTTTGATGTATCAGGAGAAGTATTTAGCAGATTTAAATGAAAAGTTGAATTTGGCTTTGATTTAAATTTGAATAAAAATGTTCATGTAAATTTGAAACATAGAACATTAACATTTTGCAGTCTTCTATTCTGTCAGCAGATGGAGCTCCGGGTCATCTTTTTGCACAGTCAGCTCAGTTTTAACCACTTGCTTACTGGGCACTCAAACCCCCCTCCTGTCCAGACCAATTTTCAGCTTTCAGCACCAACGCACCTTGAATGACAATTGCGCAGTCATACAACACTGTACCCAAATTCCATTTTTATCATTTTGTTCCCACAAATAGAGCTTTCTTTTTGTGGTATTTGATCACCACTGCGGTTTTTATTTTTTGTTAAAAAAAAAAAAAAAATAGATTTTTTTAAAATATTTGCAAAATGTTATAACAAAATATAAAAAAAAAAAACGGGTAATTTTTCTCTTTCATTGATGTACGCTGATGAGGCTGCACTGATGGGCACTGATCAGCACCGATAGGGCGGCACTGGTGGGCACTGATGGGTGGCACTGAAGGGCATTGATAGGTGGCACCGGTGGGCACTGAGAAGTGGCACTAAAAGGTGGCATTGATAGGTGGCAGTAATAGCTGGCAGTGATGGGCACTGATGGGTGGCAGTAATGGACACTGATGGGTGGCAGTAATGGGCACTGCTAGGTGGCACTGAGGAGGCATTGATAGGTGGCACTGAGGAGGCATTGATATGTGGCACTTGTGGGCATTGATAGGTGGCACTAGCAGGGGGTACTGTCAGGGGTTACTGGTGGCACACGAGGCAGATGTGCCTCCTTCCTCTTGGGACCGATGTCCCTTTCACATAAGCCGGTGATCGGCTTTTTTTTTCTCCTCACGCTCTCTGCGTGGGGAGAATAAAAATACGATTACCGGCTTTTGTTTACATCACGTGATCAGCTGACAGCTGATCACGTGGTATGGGGCCCTGATTCGGGTGATCACAACGCGCGCCGCGGGGAGCTCGCAAAGGGGAGTCCTCCCGGCATTTGGAGTTTGCGCTGTAACTGTCATTTGGCTATGGTGCAGGCACCAAGTGATTACACAGACAAAGGTAGCTGCAAACTAAGCTTCATTTGCTGTGCATTCTCCTTAGTTAAACCATAGTGTTTTGGAAATCTTTTCTCTTGTATTAAATGTAAAATGTAAATGTATTCTACATATTTTTGGTAAAAAAAAAAAAAAAAAATTGCAATAAGCATATATTGATTGGTTTGCGCAAAAGTTATTGAATCTACAAAATAGGGGATATATTTATGGTATTTTTCTTATTTATTTTTTTACTACTAATGGCGGCGATCTGCGATTTTTATCCGGACTGTGACATTATGGCGGATACATCACTTTTGACACATTTTTGGGACCAATGACAATTATACAGTAATCAGTGCTATAAAAATGCACTGATTACTGTAAAAATTTCACTAGCAAGGAAGGGGTTAACACTAGGGGGTGATCAATGGGGTTAACTGTGTTCTCCTTACTGTGTTCTAACTGAAGGGGGATGTGACTTACTAGGGGAGATGACAGATCGCTGTTCATACTTTGTATGAACAGATGATCAGTAATTTCTCCCCTGAAAGAATCGGGATCTGTCTGTTTACACACACAGATCCCGGTTCTCACTCAGTGAGGAGCGATCGCCGGTGCCTGCCTGCCGCATGCGTGCACGCCCCTAGTGGCCACAATGGGAAGCAACGTAAGGTAACGTCGATTTGCCCAGATGGAGCCAACCTGCTGCAGTAAAACTGTGGCAGATAGTCGGCAAGTGGTTAAAAAGGTATACCTCAACTCAACTCAAAACTAAAAAAACTGCCCAAATCACTATTCAAACTTTTGAATTAGTTGAATACAACAAATTCCATATGTTTTTTGCCCACAGCGCTATCTCCCATATAAGAAGTGCTTCACATGATTTGCCATCGGCTAAGAAACAATACTTTACCAAAATCTTGTGCTCACTGATGAGAACAGTTGTTTAGGCATTAATTTTTCAGTGTTTAACGTAAATATATATATTTATAACTTTAATTAAGTCCGGTACGTTAAATTATTCAAAATGTTTCTATATGAGCCTCTTGTGGAAAACTAAAATATGATTTTATAATATAGAGAGCCAGTGAAGTACACACTTGTTGACAGAACAAAAATATATAGAAGAAGAATTCTTAATTAAGACTGCCATAAGCAATATTTAACCACTTAAGGACCGGACCAATATGCTGCTAAATGACCCAAGGGGTTTTTACAATTCGGCACTGCGTCGCCTTAACAGACAATTGCGCGGCCGTGCGGCGTGGCTCCCAAACAAAATTGGCGTCCTTTTTTCCCCACAAATAGAGCTTTCTTTTGGTGGTATTTGATCACCTCTGCGGTTTTTATTTTTTGCGCTATAAACAAAAATAGAGCAGCAATTTTGAATAAAAAATGCTATATTTTTTACTTTTTGCTATAATAAATATCCCCCAAAAACATATATACATTTTTTCCCTCAGTTTAGGCCGATACGTATTCTTCTACCTATTTTTGGTAAAAAAAATCGCAATAAGCGTTTATGGATTGGTTTGCGCAAAATGTATAGCGTTTACAAAATAGGGGATAGTTTTATTGCATTTTTATTTTATTTTTATTTTTTTACTACTAATGGCGGCGATCAGCGATTTTTTTTGTGACTGCGACATTATGGCGGACACTTCGGACAATTTTGACACATTTTTGGGACCATTGTCATTTTCACAGCAAAAAATGCATTTAAATTGCATTGTTTATTGTGAAAATGACAGTTGCAGTTTGGGAGTTAATCACAGGGGGCGCTGTAGGAGTTCAGCTTCACCTAGTGCGTGTTTACAACTGTAGGGGGGTGTGGCTGTAGGACTGACGTCATCGATCGAGTCTCCCTATAAAAGGGATCACTCGATCGATGCAGCCGCCACAGTGAAGCATGGGGAAGCCGTGTTTACATACGGCTCTCCCCGTGTTCTTCAGCTCCGGGGAGCGATAGCAACGGAGCGGCTATAAACGAATAGCCGCACCGTCATCCCGGATCGCTCCCCGCGGGAATCCGACCGCCGCATGTAGCGCGGGGGGGTTCCGATCGGACCCCCCGACCCGCGGAAAGGCGGGGACGTACATGTACGCCCATATGCCTGTACGTGCCATTCTGTATACATACATATACATACGGCGGTCGGCAAGTGGTTAAAGTTATACTAAAGTCTTTTATTTTAGGAAAAACAACAAACATGTCATACTCACCTGCCCTGTGCAGTGGTTTTGCACAGAGCAGCCCAGATCTTCCTCTTCTCAGGTCCCTTTTTGGTGCTCCTGGCCCCTCCCTCCTATTGCATGCTCCCACAGCAAGTAACTTGCTATGGGGGCATACGAGTCGAGTCACAGCTCCCTGTGTCCATTCAGAATGGAGCCACGCCCCCTTTCTCTTCTCGTTGGCTGACTGACCTTGACAGCAGCGGTAGCTAATGGCGCATACACATAGGAGAGAGTTGGCGCTTGCACCAGCAGTGATGTAAACAAAACTTTAAAACAAGGAAACTATTAAAAGTAAGGCACTGATAAAAACTTGAAACTGTTAAAAAGTCCTTTTAGTTTATGATACAGCACTTGAAGGCAGCCCAGTGCAGATAGGAAGCAAATCTGGAATCAGCTGGATAGAGAACACAATGGCGCCACTCTAAGTGCAGTATGTTGCATATCATTTATTGGACAAATAGAGCAAACATACTCACAAACAATGGATGAAATTAGGCATGTAAAACCATCCGGGTTCCCCGTAACCCGGAAGTGCCGTCATCCACACGGCCCATCGCTCACCTGGAACTGATGTCACAGCCCCAGCTCCCTGTGTGATCGAGATACAGGAAGCGTCGGTATCCACCGGCACCACTACACCGCAGCCATCCACAGTGACTGTCCTCCGGATGTTCCATGGTTTTACATGCCTAATTTCATCCATTGTTTGTGAGTATGTTTGCTCTATTTGTCCAATAAATGATATGCAACATACTGCACTTAGAGTCCCGGGCAGCCGAGACATTCCTAGAACATCGCTGGATCCAGAGGGGGCTCAGGTAAGTATTGGGGGGGGGGCTGCTACACACAGAAGGCCGTTGATCTTAAAGGGGTTGTAAAGGTAAAAAAAATTTCCCCCTAAATAGCTTCCTTTACCTTAGTGCAGTCCTCCTTCACTTATCTCATCCTTCGATTTTGCTTTTAAATGTCCTTATTTCTTCTGAGAAATCCTCACTTCCTGTTCTTCTGTCTGTAACTCCACAAAGTAATGCAAGGCTTTCTCCCTGGTGTGAAGTGTCGTGCTCCCCCTCCCTTGGACTACAGGAGAGTCAGGATGCTCCCTACGTTGCAGATAGAGAAAGGAGCTGTGTGTTAGTGGGCGTCCTGACTCTCCTGTAGTCCAAGGGAGGGGGCGAGCATGACACACCAGGGAGAAATCCTTGCATTACGGTGTGTAGTTACAGACAGAAGAACAGGTGAGGATTTCTCAGAAGAAATAAGGACATTTAAAAGCAAAATGGAAGGATGAGGTAAGTGAAGGAGGACTGCACTAAGGTAAAGAAAGCTATTTAGGGAAAAAAAATTGTACCTTTACAACTTCTTTAGAGTAGTAGTATGAACTGGGGTATGCAAACTTTTTATCAGGGTCATTTGGGTAGTTTCTGTTGCCATTATGATTTAAAAAGAGTAAACACAGCTGATTGATAATAAATGGCTTCAGCCAAACACTAACCATGAGTGAAAGAAAAGTTTTTGTGTTTATCATTCATATTCTCTGAAAAATGGCCAAGAAATTCTAAATTCTGCCAGGGTATGTACAAACTTAAAACAACCAATTCAATTTCAGCAGACTGCACTAATATCATTTATATTGGCAAAATGTGTTTATATTATTACTGGAAATGTATGCCGTGACCATTTCTATATGAGGGTTTTTTAGCTTAGGGCCCAGATTCTCAAAGGAGATACGAAGGCGTATATCCAGATACGCCGTCGTATCTCTGAGTCTGAGCCGTCGTATATATGCGCCTGATTTTTGGAATCAGTTACGCATAGATTTGTATTAGATCCGACCGGCGTAAGTCTCTTACGCCGTCAGATCTTAACTGCATATTTACGCTGGCCGCTAGGGGCGTGTACGCTGATTTACGTCTAGAAAAATGTAAATCAGCTAGATACGCAAATTCACGAATGTACGCCCGGCGGAGTACAGATACGCCGTTTACGTTAGGCTTTTCCCGGCGTAAAGTTACCCCTGCTATATGGAGGCGTACATGCAGCGTACCAATGTTAAGTATGGACGTCATTCCCACGTCAAATTTTGAAAATTTTACATCGTTTGCGTAAGTCGTTATAGGCGAATAGGGCTGGGCGTCATTTACGTTCACGTCGAAAGCATTGGCTTCTTGCGGGTTAATTTGGAGCATGCGCACTGGGATACTTTCACGGACGGCGCATGCGCCGTTCGTAAAAAAGCGTCATTTACGTGGGTCACACGCCCACATCTACCACATTTGAATTAGGCGGGCTTACGCTGGCCTATTTACGCTACGCCGCCGCAACTTTCGTTTTGAGAATACGGCACTTGCCTGTAAAAGTAGCGGAGGCGTAACGTAAATAGGATACGTTACGCCCGCACAAAGATACGCCATTGTAGGTGAATCTGGGCCTTAGTGTATAACATTTGGTACCAAGAAACATATCCTAAAGCTTATATTTGCAGATTTTCACATACAGCCAGGTGTTTGTAAAAATACCTGATCTATTTTTATTTATGTAATAAGATCTTTAGGGGACTATGGCAAGACTTGCTCAAAATGTATGCATGTGAATATATGCATATGTATAAGGTAACCAAAATAATAACTCCACCTTGCTTTTGACAATCCAGGTCCGTGTATGATATAAAGAATATACAATAAAGACAACATACGCTATTGCCTGGAAAAGAGACTTTTTATTTTTTTTCGCCATGTTTGAATTAATTAATGATGCTAATAAAACTCATAATTAACATCTGCTCAATGTGTTTGTGTGTGAAATTCCACCTTTAAATATTCTGAGCTGCATACATAAAATATGCAGCTTAGATCAAAGTAAATGTGAGGAGCATAAAGAAAAGATACCAGGGACAGACAGAGTGTGATATATTGCCTAACAACATAGGTGCCAAATGCCCCTCGTTTCCAGGGACAGGTGCAGGTTTTGGTTATTTGATGCTAGAAAAGTGCCTGATTTATACATATCTCAAACTAGCAATATCATTTTCAGCCTGATAGCAAAATGAAAGTCCTTTATATTATATATATTTTTTTTGTTTTAATTATTGTTAAAGGAAATTTGTATTATATAATTTTTTTATTATTATAACATTATGTACAGAATTGTTTTTATTATGTTTACTTCTTTGCGGTGAGGTAGATATTCATATACAGTATATGACTATTTTAGGTTCACCACTTACAAAAAAGAGCAGCAGCTTTCTTCAGCCATTCTGTTATGCCCTGTACACACGATCGGTTCATCCGATGAAAACGGACCGATGGATTTTTTCATCAGATATCCAATGAAGCTGACTTTCATCAGTCTTGCCTACACACCATCAGTTAAAAATCCGTTCGTGTCAGAACGCGGTGACGTAAAACACTACAACGTGCTGAGAAAAATGAAGTTCAATGCTTCCGAGCATGCGTCGATTTGATTTTGAGCACGCGTGGATTTTTAAACGATGGACTTGCCCACAGACGATTGTTTTTTTAAATATCAGAAAAATTTTAAAACAGGTTCTACGTTTTTTTACCGATGGGAAAAAAAACTATGGGGTTCACACATGATCGGTTCGTCCGATGAAAACGGTCCATTGGTCCGTTTTCATCAGACTAACCGATCATTTGTACGGGGCATTAGGCCTGTTTCACGCGGGCTTCGGCATGTATAAGAGCAGTGTGAACAGCAAGCTTTTACAAATCAGAGCTTTCCGCAAGCTTTGTTAACCACTTCAGCCCCGGAAAAATTGCGCAGTCTGACAATTGCGCAGACGTTCGACATTGTACCCAAACAAAATTGACATCCTTTTTTCCCCACAAATAGAGCTTTCTTTTAGTGGGGATCATCTCTGCGGTTTTAATTTTTTGCGATATAAAGAAAAAAAGAGAGACAGTTTTGGAAAAAGAAAACACAATATTTTGTACATTTTGCTGTAACAAATGGCCCCATTTTTTTTTAAAAGCAATTTTTTTTTCAGTTTAGGCCAATATGTATTCTTCTACAAATTTTTGGTAATAAAAATCGCAAAAAGCGTATATTGATTGGTTTGCGGAAAAGTTATAGTGTCTACAAAATACAGAATAGATGTATGGCATTTTAATTTTTTTTTTTTTTTTTTTACTAGTAAGGGTGGCGATTTTATTGGGACTGCGATATTGTGGCGCACAAATCTGACACTGTTGACACATTTTTGGGACCAGTGTAATTTATACAGCAATCAGTGCTATAAAAATGCACTGATAACTGTATAAATTACACTGGCAGGGAAGGGGTTAACACTAGGTGGTGATCAAGGGGTTACCTGTGTTCCCCATTGTGTGTTCTAACTGTAGCTCCACTGTGCAGTTCATTTTGCAGTGGCCCCGAATTCCATCTTCTGGGGTCTCCAGGCAGCGCTGGTAGCTCCTCCCTGCATTATATAACCCCCTAGGAGAAGCGCTCTCCCGGAGGGTTACGTTGTGGGAGTGTACCCGTGTCCAGTATTATGTGTCCATAGCCACCAAATGCAGGACTCGACCCAGCCCCCGGCACCCGCATCACTGGATTTGATTGACAGCAGCGGGAGCCAACATAGAGGGCTACTTCTTACAGTAACCAAGGGTCGGACTTTTTAGGCACGGAAACAATAGAGAAGTGCATATCAAAAATAATATTTATTGAAAAAAAGTACATACTAAATAACAGTGTTCAAAAGTAAAAAATCATATAAAAATTATACAGTTTGTACAGTGAGCCCTTGTGTGTCTACGCGTTTCGCCGTTAGGCTTCTTCAGGACACGATCAAGGTTCAAAAGAGATGACAAGAAAGGAGAACAAGTCTCACCGTCTTAGAATGGACTGAGCCTCATTTACAAAATACGGCAAATGGAAAAAATTACCACAATATGGAAGATTTCCCAATTTTTTTTTTAAAAAGTAGGCAGCACACAGGTGATTCTTTTCATTAATCCAATAGGGTGACGCTAAGCAGATATCCAGTGGTATACAAATTACCAAAATGTGAAAGAAACTTTCAACAGACTCCAAAAAGATAAGCAGCTGGTAGCTGGTTTCGCAATTAGGCCCCATTCACACCTGAGCATAGTGTTTTCAGGCAGAAAGTCGTGCAATTTTACAGCGATTTTGCTGCATTTTTGCGGCAATTTTTAAAGCGATGTTGATGTGTTTTTGCAGCGATTAGGTACAGGTCAAAAGGTCACCAATGTAAAAAGCAGAAATAAAAACAAATCTGCCTAAAAAAAAGTCCCAGAACTTGTTTGAGCTTCAGGCGTTTTGGAGCTTCTGGCTTCAGGTGTTTTGGAGTGGAGATGTGAACCATCTCCATAGAGAATAATAGATTTTTTTTCCCCTCCAGTGTTTTTTAGATTTAGGCTTAAAGCTACAAAACCCCCAGGTGTGAATGGGGTCCTAGAGTGAACTGAAGCTTAACAGGGGCAGCTATCCAGGATCTGATAGAGGAAAATATCTAGAACTTATAGACGCGGGCGGGATGTTTTAATGGCCCACGTAGCGTATAGTGCCCATAGAGTGGTAATATAAATCTCAAAACGAGTGGACACGCCCCTGGGAGACAGTGTCCTGCTGTACACAGCAGCGGGAGCCAATGGCTCTGCTATCAATCTATCCAATCAAAATCCGAGAACCGCAGGCAGAGAGACGGCACGTCTGGGACATTCCAGGGCTAAGTAAAATGAGTGACTGACAGAAGTGTTTTCACCTTAATTCATAGGATGCATTAAGGTGAAAAAAATGGGGGGTTTACAGTCCCTTTAAGGCACCCCATTTCAACAGCAAATTCTTTGGAATATTTTATTATTTTTATCAAGCTATCAAATATAGAGTGGAACAGTGAGAAGTAAATTAGAAAATGCACTGATCTCCAAGATCCCTGAACAGAGGAACTCATATTAAAATGATTCATTTTATTTTTACAAAGGTGATGAGGCAAGTCAGTAGGCAAAACTACACTGTGGCTGCAAGAATGATACATAGAGCCACAGTCACATAATCTGTCCAGAAATGCCCTCATTTTACTGTTCCTACTAGTCCCATCTGTCAGGATTTGCTGTTGGCTGCAGTGAATTCACTAGAGATTTCATGGAAAACTGCCAGATTAGGGGGGGGGGGGGGGTGTAAGGAATTTCTGAAAAAATATATGATGAAGAATATTAATGCAGCAATGGTATTATTAATAAGTCTTAGGACTAGTTCACAGTGCACCTGTAGTAACATGTGTTTACACATTTTCACATCCTCACGTGTTAAACAGCACAACTTTTTTGTTATGACACCAACATATTTTTGGCATATCTTTTTTTTTTCTTTAACCACTTAAGCCCCGGACCAAAATGCAGCTAAAGGCCCAGGCCAGGTTTTGCGATTCGGCACTGCGTCGCTTTAACTGACAATTGCGCGGTCGTGCAACATGGCTCCCAAACAAAATTGACGTCCTTTTTTTCCTACAAATAGAGCTTTCTTTTGGTGGTATTTGATCACCTCTGCGGTTTTTATTTTTTGCGCTATAAACAAAAATAGAGCGACAGTTTTGAAAAAAATGCAATATTTTTTACTTTTTTCTAAAATAAATATCCCCCAAAAATATATAAAAAAACATTTTTTTTCCCTCAGTTTAGGCTGATACGTATTCTTCTACCTATTTTTGGTATCGGTTGGTTTGCGCGAAATTTATAGCGTTTACAAAATAGGGGATAGTTTTATTGCATTTTTATTATTTTTATTTTTTTACGACTAATGGCGGCGATCAGCGATTTTTTTCGTGACTGCGACATTATGGCAGACACTTCGCACAATTTTTACACATTTTTGGGACCATTGTCATTTTCACAGCAAAAAGTGCTATAAAAATGCATTGCTTACTGTGAAAATGCCAATTGCAGTTTGGGAGTTAACCACTAGGGGGCGCTGAATGGGTTAAGTGTGACCTCATATGTGTTTCTAACTGTAGGGGGGCAGTTAGCTCCCCGTTCCAAAGCTCCAGTGACTGATCGCGGGACTCCGGCGGCCATCCGGTCCGCGGCCGCGGAGCTTTGGACCGGGTCGCGAGTTAGGCGGTCCTTAAGTGGTTAAGCAATAGTAATAATTTTAAGCCCAGCCGTGGTGTCGCAGGCGCGTGACCGTGGGACCCGATCGCCGCTGGAGTCCCGCAATCGGTCCCCGGAGCTGAAGAACGGGGAGAGCTGTGTGTAAACACATCTTCCAAGTTCTTTACAGTGGCGGCGTCATCGATCGTGCGATACCTCTTATAGGGGGACACAATCGATGATGTCACACCTACAGCCACACCCCCCTACAGTTGTAAACACACTTCAGGTCACACATAACCCCATCAGCGCCCCCTAGTGGTTAACTCCCAAACTGCAACTGTAATTTCCACAGTAAACAATGCATTTTAAATGCATTCTTTGCTGTGAAAATGACAATGGTCCCAAAAATGTGTCAAAACTGTCCGAAGTGTCTGCCATAATGTCGCAGTCACGAAAAAAAACGCTGATCGCCGCCATTAGTAGTAAAATTGTTTTTTTTATAAAAATGCCATAAAACTATCCCCTATTTTGTAAACGCTATAAATTTTGCGCAAACCAACCGATAAACGCTTATTGCGATTTTTTTACCAAAAATAGGTAGAGGAATACGTATCAGCCTAAACTGAGGAAAAACAATGTTTTTTTATATATTTTTGGGGGATATTTATTATAGCAAAAAGTAAAAAATATTGCATTTTTTTCAAAATTGTCGCTCTATTTTTATTTATAGCACAAAAAATAAAAACCGCAGAGGTGATCAAATACCATCAAAAGAAAGCTCTATTTGTGGGGAAAAAAGGACGCTAATTTTGTTTGGGAGCCACGTCGCACGACCGCGCAATTGTCAGTTAAAGCGGTTGTAAACCCATCGATGTAACACTTAAAAAAACTGTTAACATTCCCGGCATGCCGGGAATGCTAACTGCACATTGGTTGTGCTCTCAACCAAACTGTCAAACCATCCAATGGCTGGTGTCATAACTGATCACATGTGCAGCTTCATGGCAGTTGAAGATTGAACAAAGGCCAAGATGGCAGCTTCCTTGGCTGAAAAAGATAGGAGGGTTTACAACCGCTTTAAAGCGACACAGTCCGGATTTGCAAAAAGGGGCCTGGTCCTTTAGCTGCATTTTGGTCCGGGGCTTAAGTGGTTAAGGAGCAGAACACAGGGAACAATTTTGTAACCAAGCTATAAAATAAAAATTGCTACAAAGATAATGCGTCAAAAGTCCCAAAAAATTTTTTATGTGCGATAAACAAACGGTTTCTCCCCTGGGTAGATGTAGAGATTTAATCAGTATGACATAATTGGTGGATGGTTTTTATGGTGGCATACTTTGTCACACTTGGCTTCCATTCAATCCCCTGCCGTTCTATTCAGCCACCAGTTGCTAAGTGAAATTTCCAGCAATTCTGGTTATGGAGGAGCTTGTAAGTCCACTTGTAAGACTCTGCTTCTCATGTGACAGTGTTGGTGGTTGGAAAATGGCTACTCGGGGAGCCAGGGCTGTCACAAAAGGGTACTCAACCCTCTTTATAGCTGCAAGTCGGGATTTGTAACTTCTATTTGGATTGAACTTCTTCTTCTTGATGCCAAAATATAACATAGCCATTGGGGAGCTAGGAGACGGTAAGCATAAGCAGCTGTAGAGGTTGGCATTCAAAATAACCTGTTTGGTTACCATGCAGTATAGGTGCAGATTTCATGGTAATGTATTAACACATTCTATCAGTTGGCTCCAATAGGATTCATTAATGCATTGTGCAAAGTACATTTTATAGTTCACCAATGCTGTAGGGTGATTTGAACAAGCTACAGACAGATCCGTTCATTTTTGACGGTCATAGCTACCAGTTGTAAAAAAACATGCATCACACTGCAGTTATACAACGAAAAATCTTCCTCTGTAAATAAGCAATAAGAGGAGTTTGGAATTATCCACCTTGAAAAACACGGTTAGAAAAATAATATACAATGGCTTTTAAATGGAACATGTGTACAAGAGACACACTCAGACTTTTGTGTTGGAAGAAGTCTGCCTGAACATCAGTCTTTAGTTATGTCTGACCCCATCGACCAGTCCAGCTTTTTGGAATATCTTTTGTTAGGACTGTGCATGGGTCCTGAATACACAAGAACTATTATATCGCAGCATTACACATCAGTGATTTTTAAAGCTGATTTAGGGCATAGGTCAAAGTAATAAAATAGTATATATGGTACATACATCTTATCATTTATTAAATGTGGATTAGTTAAGAACATGACAGCAATGGCTTTTATTGAAGCCCAACAGCATCTCCTTATTGTGGCTGTAAACCCTTACACATATGCACTGAAGTGACTGGTCTCAGGTGATAAACTGAAATGAAACAAATTCTCCTAACATAAGTTGTTTATCCCCAGGCCTCTCTCCTCTAAAACCTCCTGAAGCACCCTTTTCACAGCATTTCTCAGGTTTAAAAGGCAGGCGGCATGAATCTGATGTCACACACTGCACAGCATAGAGCAGGGAGTGTAATCTGAGACCTGAGTGGAGGGAAAGGACACCCCCCTCCCAACAAACAAACACAGCTTCAAAGGGAAACGGGCACATTTGGGACAGTCATTCACCTGATGTAGGCTGGGGAAGGGGAGGAGGGGGCAGAGCAATCCTCTGGAATTCTGTAGTGTCGGCATAACCTGTCAAAAGTGGCTCATGCAGATAGCAGAGGGAAGAGACGAGAACCACACTAGGTGCTTTGGATTAAGGCATGTACACACTAGAGAAGGATATGTTTTGTTGTTTTTTCACTTCAGAAGTTTACAACCACTTTATGTGAAGGGAAACAAAGCCTGTACAGCATTATGAGAGACAATGGACTGTAAATTTGAAAACAGTTTTGTTTATCTGTGCACTTACTTTTGAAGGGGCATTGCTGGATTTGATAAATCTCTGATAAAAGGATGCTAAAGAGATGGTCACAGGCAACAAGCTCCAGACCTTCTGTTACTGTGGTTCTGTTAACACCCAAATGTTAACGTGTGTTGCATTAAGGCAGCCAGTACATTTTCTTAAATCGGTCACCAATGTATAGCAAAGTACCAAAAACGTGTTTGAAATCTTTGCAGATGCAATACAAATAAAAAATAAATCACATGTGCATAAGTATTCACAGCCTTTGCTCAATACTTTGTTGAAGCACCTTTGGCACCAATTACAGTCTCAAGTATTTTTGCGTATGATGCAACAAGCTTGGCACACCTATGTGTGGGCAGTTTCTCCCATTCCTCTTTGCAGGACCTCTAAAAGTCCATAAGGTTGAATGGGGAGCGTTGGTGCACAGATATTTTAAGATCTCTCCAGAGATGTTCAATCGGCTTCAAGTCTGGGCTCTGGCTGGGCCACTCAAGGACATTCACAGAGTTGTCCCGTAGCCACTCCTTTGTTATCTTGGCTGTGTGCTTAGGATAGTTGTCCTGTTGGAAGATAAACCTTCGCTCCAGGTTTTTATCAAGGATGTCTTTGAACAATGCTGCATTCATCTTTCCCTCGATCCCGACTAGTCTCACAGTTCCTCCTGCCGAAAATCATCCCCACAGCATGATGTTGCCACCACCATGCTTCACTGTAGGGATGTAGATAATTAAAAGTAATAATATCACAGAGTGGAACTGTGAATATGGAAACTAAGTACACAATGCCTTGTCGTGATATAATGGAATGTTAAAAGATAAGTTGGCAGATGATGGACTTTATAGGCATAACATATAATTAAGCACTCTGTGTGAGTTTGTCTGAAGGAATCGGAGGATAAATCTCTGTATTTCCGGCTGTGCTGCTGACCGCGTTCTCTGTTTGTTTTTTACCTCCTGTTTTCTAAAATAATACTCCATAATCTCCTAAAGAAGTGTCTTATGAATACACGCAACATGTCGAGCTGAGCTGTATATGACACACTGCCTTCCATATTTCCTATGCTAGTAGTAGCTGTAGGAAGTGACCGTTGTGTCTTTGTTCCCAAGTATAGCATACCTTATCTGGTGTGTAGGTGGTGTGTTATCTTTGTTTTGAGGCTTATTTATGAATAGCTAATGAAATTTGTTTTGTATGTTCTCTGTAATAAAATGTATATTTTTTATATACATCTGTCACTGTAAGGATGGTATTGGCAAGGTGATTAGCGGAGCCTGGTTTCCTCCAGATACTTGCCATTCAGTCCAAAGTGTTCAATCCTTGTTTTATCTGACCAGAGAATTGTGTTTCTCATTATCTGAGAGTCCTTAAGGTGCTTTTTGGCAAACTCCAGGTGGGCTGTCATGTGCATTTTACTGAGGAGTGGCTTTCCTCTGGCCACTATCACACAGGCTTGATTGGTTGAGTGCTGCAAAAATGTTCTTCTGGGAGGTGCTCCTCTCTCCACAGAGAAATGCTGGAGCTCTGTCAGATTGACCATCGGGTTCTTGGTCAGCTCCCTGACTAAGACCTTTCTCCCCCAATGCACAGTTTGGCCAGACGGACGCTTCATAAAGAGTCCTGGTGGTTTCAAACGTCTTCCATTTACGAATGATAAAAGCCACTGTGCTGCAGAGATTTTTCTGTACCCTTCCCCAGATTCGTGTCTCGATACAATCCTGTCTTGGAAGTATATAGACAATTCCTTGGACTGCATGGCTTGGTTTTGCACTGACATGTACTGTTAACTTTGGGTTCTTATATAGACAGGTGTGTGCCTTTCCAAATCATGTCCTGTCAACTGAACTTAACACATGTGGACTCCAATCAAGTTGTAGAAACATCTCAAGGATTATCAGTGGAAACAGGATGCACCTGAGCTTAATTTTGAGTGTCATGTCGAAGGCTGTGACTACTTCTGTACATGGGATGTTTTTTTTTTTTTTTATAAATTTCCAAAAATTTCAAACAAACTTCTGTCACGTTGTTATTATGGGGTATTGTTTGTAGAATTTTGAGGAACATAAATAATTTAATCTATTTTGGAATAAGGCTGTAACATAACAAAATGTGAAAAAAGTGAAGTGTTGTGAATACTTTCGGGATGCACTGTAAGTACACAGTAGAAAAAAGTTGAAATGCCAAGGCTGAATCTCTTTTTTTCTTAATATCTAAGAAAGTACTAAAGCCGATGTTTTAGCATGACAACCAGGCAACTAAAATTTCAAGAAGGAAAGATCAGCAGAGGCAGCTTCCATATTTCCTATTAGAGAGGTTACAAAGTATACTGAAGCCTCGTATACACGACCGAGGAACTCAACGAGCGAAACACAACGTTTTCCTCATCGATTTCCTGGTTAGGCTGTCGAGGAACTCGACAAGGCAAGTTTCTCCATTCCCGTCGAGGAAAAAGAAGACACTCTCTTTTTGGCTCGGCGGGATCCTCGACAGTTTCCTCATCGAAAAATGTACACACGACTGGTTTCCTCGGCAAAAAAAAAAATCCCAGCAAGTTTCTTGCTGGTTTTTGCCGAGAAACTCGGTCGTGTGTACGAGGCCTGAGACATAACAAAAAAAGTGTCAGAACATTCCTGATTAAAAGACATATTGAAGTGTCAGGGAGCAACATTCTGGCCTTTAAGACTCAACAATATACCTACAAATTATAACACATTTGAAGCTGAAGCGGTACCTGTATGATATAAAGATTTGTTCTGAATCGGAGGCTGGGTTACTTCTCTTGTCATCAACTGATGTTCCTATTAAAACAAAAAAGAAAACATTATAAATATATTTTTATTTACAAAGCAAAATAAAACTCGCTAAAGAATGTTTAAAATATGATAGGTCTATTTAAAAATGTTCTGCAATGTACCACCATGGTAAATATACACATTTGACTGACTTCCTAAAATTATTATGGAATTCTAACAATCTACTGTTCTTCTATTACTTACAACCAGGGCTGAGACAAGGGGTGGGCAGGAGGGGAGGCCACCCTTACTCTACATAAATTGGAGGCAACCAGTGGGCTGTCACAGCATTTCCCAACATGCCCACTCTCGACCTTATCTGTCCACAGCTGAAACAAAAAACATACCATGCATGCACAATTACCTTCTAGCTTCGAGAAAAAAAGTAGACTGTCCATACATGTGCAGCGCCCACTAAATGGCAACCATAGGCAGCTGGAGCAGGGCTGCAGAAAAAGGCTGCAGGGTGGTACATCCATTTAAAGTAATTGATTAGCCGCGAAGAAGGCGCATTTACGCATTCTTGCCCTGAGTGCTGGATTTACCTGTCCCAGTACTGCTTACATCCCTAAGCAGACTGGAGTGCAACCATTATGTAAGGCGGCTTTAAAAAACAATAAAAAAAGGAAAACAAGCCAAACATTTTATTTTGTGGCTGAAAACAATAACATATTTCATCACCAGATGAAACTTTTCATTCTGGGTTAGCTCTGGACATGTGGGAGGGGGCCACTGTGTTACTGCATGAACAGGTCTTTACATAGAAGGGATTTCCAGCAAATCCCACCTAAGGATGAAGTAGGTGAGTGCATAAAACAAACCCAAAAAAGTAGTCAAACTTCTGATGATGTAAAAAAAAGCAAAACAAGTAGACAGCACAATAAATAACAAAACAGTCCAAAAATATCACCCAAGACAGAGTAATGAATCTTGTCACATCTGTGTATTAATAGTTTTATAGAACACATAATTGTCTTAAAATGCTTATTTTATGTTATTTATCCTATACCTTATGGCATTTTAAAGTAGAATGTGTAAAAGACAAGGAATTATGGCTGGATTAATGCCCTGCAATACTGACACAATCAGATTTCCACATTATTTAATAGAAAACATTTCAGCCTATAACTAAAATGAGAGCTTGATTAAGTTTGACAACAAACTAGAGTAGGGATACAGCTGCAGGTTTGATTTTTCTGAAAACAAATGCATTCAATATGGAAAACGTGGAAGCCATAAAACAAATGGCAAATTGTCTCCTAATATTTGAAAATAGGCTTTTTATTGAAGGGATATGGGAATTTTATTGGAACGTGTGATAGGGTTGCTTGTAGATTTATGTTGGTGATTTATGTGAAGGATCATTAAGGGATGCTTCAACAAACTAATCCCATAGATACTGCAATGTTCTCATTACAAAACACAGTGTAATATAATTTATGTGTAATATATAAATAGGCAATACTGAAATCATGCAAAAGCTGTATAAATGATTTTAGTGTCTTTTGCTAAAATTGTTACAGAACAAGCACATCTATAGAACTCTCCCTAGATAATCTAGGAACATTGAACACCGAACTGTGATCAGCTTTACTTAATGTAGAAGGATCTATATTGAACAATTGTCCATTTACTCTGCTCTGTTTAAGACTAGGGATGAGCCGAACACCTCCCCGTTCGGTTCGCACCAGAACCTTCGAACGGACCGAACATTCGTGCGAACATTTAGAACCCCATTGACGTCTATGGGACTCGAATTCAAAAGTGCTAATTTTAAAGCCTAATATGCAAGTTATTGTCGTAAAACGTATTTGAGAACCCGGGTCTTGCCCCAGGGAACATGTATTAATGGAAAAAATGTTTTAAAAAGGGTAGTTTTTTTCAGGACTCCAGAAAAACGACAGTTTTTAAAACTTTTTTTCCATTGATGCATGTTCCCTCGGGCAAGACCCGGGTTCTCAAAGACGTTTTCACAGGCATACTATAGACACCCAGCAGGTACAATATTTAAAGGAATTTTTTTTTTTTTTATTTAAGCATCATTGAAATCACTGCTCCTGAATCTTTAGGTGCAAACTACAGAGGACACAGCCAGTACACACCAAGTAGCTTTAGGTGCAAACTACAGAGGACACAGGCAATAAACCACATAAGAATACAGCAGCTAGCATAATCACCTGCCTGCCAGTAAATTAGGAAGAACTGATCTAGCTAAACTATACAGTGTATAAATATATGTACAACACCTGGGATGTATATATATCCTCTACACACTGTAACATTAACTGACTAGCCTGCCTGCCTGCTCTATCTACCTGCAAAAAATTACACTCTCTGTCCTCTCTTAACCACAGCAACACACTACACAAGGCTGACCTGCAGGCAGCCTTTTATAGTGTGGGGAGTGTACTAAACCCCCTGAGCCATAATTGGCCAAAGCCACCCGTTTTTTGAAAGCTGTGATTGGCCAAGCATGCGGGTCATAGTGCGTGCTTGGCCAATCATCAGCAAGCGATGCCGCAGTGAATTATGGTCTGTGAAACGTAACTCGAATTTGGCGCGAACAACCCGTTTTGTTGGTATTTTGACGAACGATCGAACATACGATGTTCGACTCGAATACGAAGCTCATCCCTATTTAAGACCAAAAAAGATTTTGGCAGAATTAAAAGTGGGGCTCCTCTTTTCTTAACGTAAAACTTCTCTTTTAAAAACTCAGCCCATCCTCCCCAATCCCCACCTCAACCATCTTAGGGCTCTAATTCTTCTCCAGCAATGCCTTCCTATGTGCACTAACTCCTCATTGATTTGAAAGAAGCTTTAACTTTTGCAACTCTAATATCCAAGAAGAAGGGGAGGTAAGGAAAAAATATTGGAAGAGCATTTTTAGGCATGATGATGTGCAAACACTCGAGCCTGCTGCTTTTAAAATATGTAGGAAAACACATGGGTGGGGGGTTTTAGGTTAGATTAGGTTGGAGAATAACAAGGATGAGCAAAGTTGTCCTTTAAATCATAGGTTGGTAACACATCATTATTTGCCCTATCTGCACTATATGTGCTATAACTGTTGGCTTCATAAGTATTCTCTCCCTGAAGATGCAAGTCTTACAGGGTAAGTTACTACAAGCTTTACACAATCGATTCCTGACATTTGTGCCCATTCATGCTGGCAAAATTTTTCTTACTCTATGAATTTGAACAGAGATTGTTGGTGAACAACAATTCTCAATCTTACCACTGATCATTTATTGAGGTATGAGCTTTGACTATGTCATTCTAAGACATATATGTTCTAAATTTCAAACTATTTTGGCATCGTATTTATTTTGAGATAATGCTCAAGTGGGCTTCATTTAAAGTGCATCTAAACCCAAAACCAAAAAAGGAATACACTGAAGCCTACTAGACCTAAGAAATGGAGACTTCATTGGCTTTAGTCTTTTTCAGACTTGTTTCCTTTATTTTCACAAGGGAGCAAAATGAATTTCATTGTGAAAGTAACTGTGCATACTGAAGACATCTAGTCTGGAGAATCAGATTCTTTGGCTAGCCATAGATGGCTTGAATTTAGGCCCAGTTTACATCTGAGCAAGGTTGCAGTGTCGCTTTTTTTGCACAATTTTTGAGCAGCAACATTCATTTTAAATGGACCTCCCTCCACTCCAAAAACCCAACAAAGAAGCTTGTGTACCAAATTTGGCACCAAGCCAGGTGCTTTTGGCAGATCCTTAGTGTGCTAGCCATATACGCCTTGACTTATGATGTAGTTGGTCCCCAGCTGGTAGTTGCCCCTCACTAGAGGGGTCATCAGTAGGATGAAGGAGGTCCTGATTCCCCTATATAGACCATTAACACTATTTTCTGCCATCACTTTTCTATGTTTCTAAAGCAAAAAATAGCCACTCAACTTTCACCAGAAACTTGTTGTATATTTTGATGGTATGTTTTAACATTTTTGTTAGTGTAGTAGTTGCTACAGCACGCGCCTACTCCGCCATTTCCAGGAATAAAATGTAAATGTGTAAAATGGGAATATTATATGTGTACTATATTAGGGTAGGATGGGGTGCCGCAGCTGCTGAATACAATAGCCAGTAGTGGAGCTTCCACTATCTGGGAGGAATCGATTGACTTTCATTCATTGTAAGACAAACAATTTTTACATGTAAAACTCTAAAAAATGTCAGCACCATCGGCCTTTTCCTCCTTCTACAAATGAGGCTGGTGATGTGATTTTATTTTTTAACATAAATATTTTTAGATTACTGCAAATTATATGAATTTGCTTAAATATTGCTTTAGTAACCTGCTGTACTAATATTTTGGTATCTCTTTATACTTTAAGAAGGTGTACAAGGTAGTGCTAATTACAGGCCAAGTTAATTATAGAACTGTAGTGCAAAAAATAAATTAATGATAATTATTGAATGACTAGCGTGAGCTAATAACTGGTTGGAGAAAGCAAACTTTTTTTTTTTTATTATTCTAAATTAGAGAGCAGCAAAAAATATACAAAGAAAAAATTATAAAAAGATCTAATACCTTACATAATCAAGTAGAGACACTTAATGCTTTAGTACATTAGACACATTATGTGTGTCCTTATAGCCCGTAGAACTAAAGAGGTTCTTGTTCTTTGTAGACTGGAAACTATTTTTCAAATTACTTTTATTCAAATAAGTGTAGTATAGTCTTTTGTTTGCTTTCATTTGTTAGATATACTATTGCAAAAAAAAATCATTATAATCCTGTTTAAAATTCAGTGAACTCCTAACTTCTTGAGCACTATGCATGTGATGCACCAAAATCTCAAGCAATGTTATGGCCCTGCTCCTATGCTTTGGGGAAGAGGACAGGGGGAGCAGCTTGAGGCGACAATGCTGCTCATTCATAGATAAGTGTTAATGAGCATTTTCATCCTAGGAAGAGGAATGTGTTACTGGCATGATCATTAGGTAAAAAATAGGTAAAATGCAAACGAATGCAGGCAATAGGAAACTGACCCAGTCACCACATGTAAAGCCCCATACACACTATCAGTTTTCCTGCAGGCTTTTCTCTTCAGGTTTACCAAAACCACGTAGTGCAAGGGCCTGCCTGATTGCATACAAATTGAAACTCTTGAGGTTTGACCTCATATTAGATGGTTTTGGTAAACCTGAAGACAAAAACCTGCAGGAAAACTGATAGTGGGGCTTAAGGCTTTAGATGTGCTTTTATCGAACAAAATGTTTCATGCATTGTCGTAACTATTTACTGGTTGTTAAAGCTGAACTATAGGCAGTTATACGTTAAATACATACAAGGGAGCTGTTTTACTTGCAAAAGAGTTCTAAGATTTATAAGACCATGCCTGGCAGGGGAGGATTCCGGAATTTTCCCTGCTGTAGTTCAGCAAAACTTACCAGTTTCCTCCCCTCCTTGTGACTGGACAGTAAAAAGAGAAGCAGCAAAATATTGAGCTCATCTCTTTGTCACCCTGCTCTGTCCTCCTATCAATAGGCTCCTTGCAGCTCAACTGACTGTTACTTGTCCTGCTTCCCCTCCCCAGTCTGTGTACAGAGTTATGCTGTAGAAGAAACTGCAAAAGGCTGTTGCGAAGCCAAATGCAGGAACTTATACTGCTTCCATTAAAAGGGCATACATTTAAGGATGTATACATTTTTATCTGTATATCCATTAGGAATTCAGATTTAAGAAAAACCTGGCTTTATTGCCTTTGTCTTCAATGTTTTCACAATCATTGTCCCAGAACAAGTACAACATTGTATGCACATCAGCAAAGTCAAGAAAAAAGCACTTGTTTAAAGTTAGTAAATCAAAGCATTGAACCCAAACAGCCAGCATGACAGTATGTCAACTCTCATTTTCAGGATAGGAGTTCAGTAATGGTCAGTCCATATTTCTTTCATGACAGTGTCCTTTAATGCAAGGTGCCAGAAGTGGCATAGATACCTGCAGGTGGCTCGGGTATCTATGCCCGGAAGTGAGAGCAAAATACTTGCATTACACAGGTATCTGTTCCCCCTGAAATGTGCCAAATGTGACACCAGAGGGGGGGAGGGTACCGAAGAGCGGAAGTTCCATTATTGGGTGGAACTCCGCTTCAAGTGTTTTCCATGAAGTCACATGACTTTGCAGCTCAAGCTTGTCTGTGTAAATGTGGAAGGCAGAGAATGGGACAGAATCACATTGAGCAGTGATGTCACCTGCTTCCATAGCTCTGGATGTTGTTGGTGGGGCAGAGTTCATACCCATCGGCAACACAAAAAGGAGATAATGTTGAAGCAGAGTCATACAATTTATGACTCATGATTGCCTGAATCCCTTCATTCTCCATGGCTCAGCAAGTCAAATAACTAAAAAATACATTCATTCAGCACTATTTGCTCATAAGTACATTGTGTATTTCACAGATTGTACTTTATATGTATGTTTTTTAAATATATCTTCTCAGGTCCAGGAATTGTCCATGTTTGCAACAGGCTGCAGATGAAAAGGCACGATGAGACTTGTAGTTTTACAACAGCTGAGAAGCCACAGGCTGTTTATCTATCTACTGTAGCAGTGAATAAACTCTGTGGTTGGTCTCCAGAGGTGCAGAGTTAGAAAGAACATGCTGAAATTATGAAAGTAATTAACTCCTGGAATTTAGACTCATACCTCATTGTACTCTTATAAGATATAACTTCAAAGCCCGCATCCTGAATAACATACAGTATAGCGTAACAGAATGTGCACATGCAGAGATGCATAACATTCAAACTAAACAACAGATATATGATCAGGAGACACAGTAACATTAAGACTTACGTAAAAGTAACATTTTAATATATACAACTTAAAGCTGAACTCCAGGCAGATATAAAAGATAGACATTAATGCAGATGTGTATTCATTAATATATCATCACTCTTCTTTTTTTAAATATCACAAGTGTATGCACCTGGATCTGACTTGGTATCAGTTTCTTGTAATCCCCCATAAGGGCCAGCTGGTTCCAGGAATCGCACAGGAACATGCTGTGCATTCCTGTATGATTCACATGCAGTTCTGTGTGATGCGATTTCAGCCCATCACCGGACCGAACCAAAAGCAGTGCATGCACTACTTTTGCAAACCCATGGCAACCACATTGCATGGTACTTCTGTACCAATAAAACAAAACAAAAAACCCTAAGGTTGACGCTGCGCTGAATTAATTAGGTGATTAAAAAAGTGTAACAATAAAAATTAATAATTATGTTAATAAAGAGCTGCTAGCATTAAATTGTGTACAACAATCTTACAAACATAAAAACAAAAAGAGAATGCAGCGCTAATGAGTGACAAATCAACAATATAAGTGAATAATTGGTGATATTAACAAAAAAGAACCAATGATTGAAACGATCCTTCCAAGGAATAGACAATTTAAAAAATAAATAAAAAGAGAAAATCACCAGGCTGCAAATAGTCCAGAAATTAATGAATGATCGCACTTAGTTTTCTCTTAATTGTCCCACAAGTGAAAATGTGAAAAAACTAAAACAGGAAGGATGACACAGAAAATCCATATAAAAAAAGATCCATAAAGGTTTCCAAGATGGTGAAGATAGGGTGATGAGAGATGCAATTCCACACTACACCCGTGCTTGTAAAAATGCCTGCTTACCGCAATTAAGCATCCTGCATTTTGGGTGTCATTAACCTTAATATCGACACCCGCTGACGATCCCAACTGAATATGAGTGCAGGAAACATGTGGGTTTCATGAACCCTGTTCTGATGTGATCCGGCCCTTAAGCAGGACTCAAAGTGTGACAGGGCGGGGCAGAATGCCAGTAAGACATGCTGCATGCATATGTACTGATCAGGAATAGGAGGAGAGAGCAGAGTGAGCAGAGGGATCAGCTCTTCAGTCTGCTGCTGCTGCTTTTTCACTTTCAAGTCAGCAAGCTGGAGATGGAGAGAGTATACCAATACATTCCTTCTACAGTCTATAAATTTAAGTGGTGTATTCAAAGTGGCTGTGCTGTGTGGCAGGACTGTACAAACATAAAGAATGAATAGACAGAACTACTGTTTTTTTGACACATGAAACGGCCTCCTTATATGTATTTCAGCTGTGTATTCAGCTGTCAGCCTGAAGTTTAGCTGTAAAGAAGAACATTTGACAAACAAAACAAGTTAGCTTATCAAATAAGCTTGGCACCTAGGTGTCACTAATGAATCAGGTCTTCTGTGTCACCAGCAGGTGTCAGAGGGCTCTCACCAAAGCTAAAAGTATATGCCATTTATCAACAGTGCTAATGGTAACAGAGCATCTGGACAAGCCCTTCAGGATTGCCTAACTAATGATAACTGACTGTTTTGATAGGACTAGCTTGCGGGTATTAAACTGTCTCTTCTGTCATAAAATAAGCCTACCTGCCTGCTCGCAGTCCTCTTTGGAACGTACACAGAGATGTACAAGTGCAGCTTAGTTTATATTCTGGCACACATGTGAGGTACACAATGCAAATGTGCAGGAGTGACATCATGTTGTGCCAGCAGATGGAGGTGCCCAAAGACTGGCACCCAGCAGAAAATGCTGGCACCAGTGATGGACACAGACCATTGAATTAAAGGACCACTGAATTACACTTAGCTCTACTTTAAGCAGGTAGACTCAGGTAACAGACAGAAACGGATGACGCTCCACAGAAATTGCACAGCTGTCACCCTGTGTGGTCTGCTTGGGTGCATATAATGTTTAGTAGAGCTCCTTCAAAGGTAAAGTATAGAGTCTGTTAGTAAGCTTGTTTTCTGAATTCTTTCAGTGTTTACCAGAAAAGAATTCTAGATTCACATTTTTACATACAACATACTTGCATACTCTATCATTCATTCTCTATTGTATCCCACATAGAGATTTGTGAACTAGCCACTTGGGGGAGCTCTCAGGGCAAGATCCACAAAAGGGATACGCAGGCGTATCTACTGATACGCCGTTGTATCCCTGTTTCTATCTATGCGGCTGATTCATAGAATCAGTTACGCATAGATATTCCTAAGATCCGGCAGGTGTAATAGTTTTACACTGTCGGATCTTAGGATGCAGTACCTCGGCCGTCGGATCCGGAGATCCACGAAGCTTTTTCCCTTTGTTTTTTTCCCGTAAGTGTTAGTTTGCTGTTGCAAAATTAGGGCTGCTTTTACAAAGTGTAAACTTAGTACACCATGTAAAAGTATACCCTTCTTTCCCGCGTCGCTGTCAAATTTTTTTAAAAAAACATTTTTTTCCCGCCGCAACTCTTTTTTTTTCTTTTACACCATCGCGATTCGGCGCAACGTAACTTCGCGCAAAGCACGTCGGGAAAATCGCGTCTGGAGCATGCGCAGTACGTCCGGCGCGGGAGCGCGCCTAATTTAAATGGGACTCGCCCCATTACAGTAGGTGAACCCGATTTTGTGTCAATCTCGCTCTCTTTCTCAGCGAGATTGAGCACCTACGAGCCCCATCGCGGGAGCCAGCGCCGAGCTGGCTTGCCGCGATGGATACAGAGCCGTCATAGAAGCGACGGGAGATCCGACTTGGATTCCCGCCAATTCTACACGTGTGCGGCGTTTGTTATGAATCCTGAAGGGGAAGTCCCCGCCGGATTTTAAATAAAAATCTGGCATGGGTCCCCCCTCAGGAGCATACCGGGCCCTTAGGTCTGTTATGGGTTGTAAGGAGAGCCCCCCTACGCCGGAAAAAACGGCGTAGGGGGTCCCCCTACAATCCATACCAGACCCGTATCCAAAGCACGCTACCCGGCCAGCCAGGAAGGGAGTGGGGACGAGCGAGCGCCCCCCCCCCTCCTGAGCCGTACCAGGCTGCATGCCCTCAACATGGGGGGGTTGGGTGCTCTGGGGCAGGGGGGCGCACTGCGGCCCCCCCCACCTCAGAGCACCCTGTCCCCATGTTGATGAGGACAGGGCCCCTTCCCGACAACCCTGGCCGTTGGTTGTCGGGGTATGCGGGCGGGAGGCTTATCGGAATCTGGGAGCCCCCTTTAATAAGGGGGCCCCCAGATACCGGCCCCCCACCCTAAGTGAATGAGTATGGGGTACATCGTACCCCTACCCATTCACCTGCAAGAAAAGTGGTAAAAACACAAATAAACCACACAGTGTATTAAAATATTTTATTTTTCTGCTCCGGAGGCCGCCCCCTGTCTTCTTTATTAGCTCTTTTACCAGGGGGGGCTTCTTCTTTGACGTCTTCGGGTGGGTGGGGGCCGCCGTCTGGTTCTCTTCCACCGCCGGGGGGGGGTGGCTTTTAAAAAAGCCCCCACCCCCCCGGCGGGTTTCCTCCGGCGTCTTCGGCGGGGCTCTTCTTCTTCCGCTATCCCGACGGGTCTTCTCAACTCTCCGGGGTTCTCCTTCTGTCTTCGCCGCTCTCCGTTGTTGACTCGTCGCACCCCGGTTCTTCGTCTCGCTGTACGGGGTCTTCTTCCGTGATGTACGTCTTCTCCTTCCGTGCTGTGATGAGTTCTTCTTCCGTGCTGTGACGTCATGTTCTTCACTTCTCTCCTTCTCCCGATGTTGCCACGCCGGTCCTCCTCGCTGAAATGACGGATGCGCGCCTTGCATCGGACCTATATAGGCCTCACAGTCCCATCATGCTCTGTACCTACCCATGTGATACCTACCACGTGGGTAGGTATCACATGGGTAGGTACAGAGCATGATGGGACTGTGAGGCCTATATAGGTCCGATGCAAGGCGCGCATCCGTCATTTCAGCGAGGAGGACCGGCGTGGCAACATCGGGAGAAGGAGAGAAGTGAAGAACATGACGTCACAGCACGGAAGAAGAACTCATCACAGCACGGAAGGAGAAGACGTACATCACGGAAGAAGACACCGGACAGCGAGACGAAGAACCGGGGTGCGACGAGTCAACAACGGAGAGCGGCGAAGACAGAAGGAGAACCCCGGAGAGTTGAGAAGACCCGTCGGGATAGCGGAAGAAGAAGAGCCCCGCCGAAGACGCCGGAGGAAACCCGCCGGGGGGGTGGGGGCTTTTTTAAAAGCCACCCCCCCCCGGCGGTGGAAGAGAACCAGACGGCGGCCCCCACCCACCCGAAGACGTCAAAGAAGAAGCCCCCCCTGGTAAAAGAGCTAATAAAGAAGACAGGGGGCGGCCTCCGGAGCAGAAAAATAAAATATTTTAATACACTGTGTGGTTTATTTGTGTTTTTACCACTTTTCTTGCAGGTGAATGGGTAGGGGTACGATGTACCCCATACTCATTCACTTAGGGTGGGGGGCCGGTATCTGGGGGCCCCCTTATTAAAGGGGGCTCCCAGATTCCGATAAGCCTCCCGCCCGCATACCCCGACAACCAACGGCCAGGGTTGTCGGGAAGGGGCCCTGTCCTCATCAACATGGGGACAGGGTGCTCTGAGGTGGGGGGGGCCGCAGTGCGCCCCCCTGCCCCAGAGCACCCAACCCCCCCATGTTGAGGGCATGCAGCCTGGTACGGCTCAGGAGGGGGGGGGGGGCGCTCGCTCGTCCCCACTCCCTTCCTGGCTGGCCGGGTAGCGTGCTTTGGATACGGGTCTGGTATGGATTGTAGGGGGACCCCCTACGCCGTTTTTTCCGGCGTAGGGGGGCTCTCCTTACAACCCATAACAGACCTAAGGGCCCGGTATGCTCCTGAGGGGGGACCCATGCCGGATTTTTATTTAAAATCCGGCGGGGACTTCCCCTTCAGGATTCATAACAAACGCCGCACACGTGTAGAATTGGCGGGAATCCAAGTCGGATCTCCCGTCGCTTCTATGACGCGCTTGCTGGAATGTGCTGTCACTATTCCAGTGAGTGTGAGATGTCGGCGAGATCTCGGCACCCTGTCGCCGAGTATCAGCGCGACGCTGTCGTGCTAAAAGCACAATATCACAAACACCTACTGTAGATTGGGCACGCCTTGCGCCGGACAGATTTAAGTTACACAGCTGCAAATTTCTAGGTAAGTGCTTTGTGGATCGGGCACTTAGGTAGAAATTTTGCGGCGGTGTAACTTAAATCCGAATATTTAAGTTGCGCCCGCTGTACATGGATCTGGCCCTCAGTGGCTAAGTGCTATCACTTTGTTTCCTGCTTAACTACCGCTGAAATTATACATCACAGGAGCAGTAAGATGCAACCATTGTGCAAAGCAGAGCTCATCTACATATTTTTTACTTAAATGTTAAAAATTATAATAATTGAAAACGTCAGTCAGAACTGAAATTATACCCAAAAATGTACACATAGCCATATTCATTATTTCAGTTTTTCATACATTTTTCATTGATGTATGCAAACCCCATGGAGGGTGAATCTTTTAATTCAATTCTGGCAAGTCGTAGAGCTACTAAGCAAGCCATTGTCAAACAAAAGGCATTGGGAGCTTGGGCACTGCGATTGGGGACAAATGCCAAAACTAACATATATCTAATTTTACACAGATTTGTCAGCTCTCCTTACCAATGCCAAAACCCTCTGCCGTGAGACCACCCATTTACAAAAAGGGAGCTGGGTAATCTATTGCTTCAAATTATTGGCCCTTGTGACTAAACTACCAAGGAAAAAGCTTTGCAATGCATTATATGTTGTAGCTACAACTAAAGGTTTTCAATTTGCAAACTTCACGAATCCTGGGGACTTGCTGCAAACTCATGGTAGCATTGAACCTAAACCTCATTCCTGTCTGTTTGTGATGCAAAATAGATATTCCCGGACGTGTCCATTGGAGACTGCGTATTGTCCTACATTCACACTGGCGATTAGGGCAGGAATCAGGGATTTGTTGCTGTGGCTCTTAGCGGGTGGGTGCAGCTGCTGCCTCTGTTCACTATAGTGACCAGTCGCCAGTGGCCACAGCTATTCCCTGCTGTCCGGACAGCCAGCAATTAGCTGCGGCTAATAACGACTTGTCATTATAATAAACGGGGCCAGCAGCTGCACCTACCCGCTAGGACCTGCAGCAGAAATCTCTTACTTATGCCGCTACTATTTGCGCCGGCCCTATTTACCGATATGAATAAAAGGCTGCTATAACTGTCAGCAGTCAGAAGTTTTATTTTTTTACAGCCACCTATAAAATGTTAAACTGCTTTGAAAGTTTGATTCTAAAAGGTTGATATGCAGCCTGATCTGCCCCTTCCAATGCAGCCTGATGCCCATCTGCAGCTTCAATGCAGCCTCTGTGCCCATCTGCAGCCTGATCTGCCCCCTTCCAATGCAGCCTGATGCCTATCTGCAGCCTTACTATCTCTCATGCAGTGCAGGAAATCAGGAGGGGGACGAGCACCGCCGAAATCACCGAGCTGTCATCTTCTGTTTACAGTACTCGGCTCTCAGTCGGCAGTCACATACACAGTACCACCATCACCATTGGACCAGCTATTGTGATCGGCAGAACACTGGTCCAATGCCGGTGGCGGAGACGGGACGTGTGTGTGATGTCAGAGCCGAGTAAACAGGACATGACGGCTTGGTGATTCCGGCAGCGCTCGTCCCCCTCCTTCTCCTCCGAGGTACGCTATCGGCGTATAACACGCACCTGCGATTTCCCCCCTATTTTCAGGGGAAAAAAGTGCGTGTTATACGCCGATAAATACGGTATATATATATATATATATATATATATATATATATATATACACACTTAACCTGCAGCCTTATTTATACATGGACATATACATAGTTCATATGCTAAATGCAAAGCCGAACTGCAGCTTCGAGAGCAAGCAAGAAACTTTATTTTATAAAAAAAAAGTATAGATGAGGGAGAGAGAGAGAAAGAGAGAGGGAGGTGGAGGTGGGGGGGGGAGGGAGGGGGAGAGAGAGAGGGGGGGGGGGGGGAGAGAGTGATAATCTTGGCTCGTACAAAGCATCTTGAATATGCAATTCAGTTTTGGGCACCAGTTGACAAAAAGGATGTTGCAAAACTGAAAAGAGAGCAGAGAAGACCAGCGAAACTAATAAGGCTGCATTCACACCTGAGCGTAGGGCGTTCGGTCGTTTTTTCAGGCGTTTTTTTTCGCGCGTATTCATGCTTATTTGCGCGTTTGCATACAGCGTCGTGCGACGTTTTTGTACTTTTCTTATTCTGCGTTTCTTATTTTAGCCAATAGGAAAAATTATCATCTTTTCATCACTTGTTGCTATGTTGGTAGATTTTTTTTACTCTTCTGCATGGGCGACAAGTTCTATTGATTAAAGCGACGAAACGCCCATAGCAAACGCCCGTTGTCGCGCGATACGCTCAATACGCGCGTTTCCCATTACTTTCTATGGAAAAAAAAAAAAACGCTCAAACGCCGCTGTCGCGCGATTCGCGCGACAAAAAAAGGTCCGGCACTTGTTTGAGCTTCGTGCGACAGGCGTTTGGGCGTTCAGGCGTTCAGGTGTGTCACAGTCACCATAGGGAATAATGTTAATTCTCCCCTCTGGCGTTTGTGAGCAGTGCGCTTCAGGCGTAAAAACGCCTAGGTGTGAATGGGGCCTAAGGGTCATAGATGACTGCAGCTATCAAAAAGAATAACAGGACTGAAGTTATTCTCCCTTCAGAAGAGGCATTTTAAGCCCCGTACACACGATCAGAATTTCGGATGGGAAAAAGTCTGACTGACTTTTTCCATCGGAAATTCCATCCGTGTGTATGCCCCATCAGACTTTTTTCAGAGGAATTCCATCGGAGTTTAGATAGAGAACATGTTCTCTTTTACTCCGACGGAATTCCGATGTTAGTTTGGCCGGGCATAAGAGGAGATATGATTACTTTGTATAACAAAATAAATGATCCATATAGCAAACATGGTGCAAATTTGTTCACTTAAGAGTAATTTCAAATGACACAGGACACCCTTTGTATACAGGGAAAAAAAGGTTTAGCTTCCACATATAGAAGCACTTCATTCCAAGAAGAGCTGTAGAGAAAAGTGGATTAGAATTGCACAGGAGCTAATGCTGACCAGCTCAGTAGATTATAAAATAAAAAAAAAGCTGGATGTGTTTCTCCACAGACTATACTGTAACTGGCTGTTAAAGGCTAACTCTACTCTTTGCAACATGTTACATCTGTATTTAGGGTGTAACATGCAACCTGTTGCTAAGCACCCCCCACCAACCCCCAGGCCACCCTCCCTGGGACATTATGCAAGGGTTTATCTCCCGCACAAATGCTGTCATTTTTAAAATGGACATGACACTGTAAGGCTTAATCAGCAGAGCTGTGCCATTCATTTATTCACAGAGATCTGCGAGTAAAAAAAACTACCACCATGGCAGAGGGACTTGTAGCTCTCAATGGAATACCACATTTGTAGTATTTTGACACTTCCTCCAGCTCTCCATTTGACAGCATGCAATTTGGTAGGGGCATGGAGCTGGAGGAAGAATCTGCCCAAGCCTGGTGTTGCACCCACGTATTTTTGCAGGCTTTTTTTTTTTTAAATGCTCATTTTTGTTTCTAAAAAACCTGTGCATTTTTTTTTTTTTTTTAAAGGTGAACATAGTCTTTAATAACTAACAACATCAAAGTCTGTTGATCCAGGTTCTATCAGATAGCCCAAGGGGGTCAGAAAGGATTTTTTTCCCTACTGAAGAAAAATGGACCAAAATATTTTTTTTTGCCTTCCTCTGGATCAACTGAGGATTTAGGATTTGGAGGATGCAGGTTTAAAATGTTATTTGTCGTCTTCTGGTTGAGTTCAGTGGACGTGTCTTTTTCAAACCTTAAGGCATACCATTCCTATAATATTTTATGTCAGATTTTATTATTTAATATCAAAACATTCACAGCATTGTGTACAATATGTTCAATATCTATATATTTTTTTCAAAATATGTTTCAGGTTTTAAACAATTACAAGGTATGGTAAAAGCACAAATTGTATCCTACAGACTTTTTTTTTTAACGTTGCTAGAAAGTAATGCTTTATGCTGCGACTTTTATATATTTGTGTCTAAATGGTTTGTGCACCTATTAAGATTTTGTTTCTTGCAATGAAAACAAAATTGAATAGTAATTTTGTTTCATTAACAATATTAAAGTGAAGAATTCAGTTTGGTGTGTGGGGAAATAGCAATAAAGTTTTCAAGAAGAAAAAAATGGCTTTGTTCCTTCAATCCCTGGTTGAAATTAATTATAGCAAATGTTTATGAAAACATCTGTTCCATATAGTTATAAATTCTTAATTTTAGCATAGATGAGTCCAGGCTCTCTTTATTGTTTTGAAAGATAACAAACTCTGACAAATAAAAGGTATAGAAGAGAACACATTATGAATTTGCATTCGCGAGGCACCCCGTTTGCACACTGCAATTTCGGCTCGAATGTGAGGTCCTGCCATTAAATAACAAATGAGAAATCTCTAAGGGAAGAGCAGCTTTGTGTTTTTTAGTCAACAAAGCACAGACATAAACAGGGCGCTTGTTTAGAGGAGTCTGTTCATTAGCATTGTGACAGATAGTACAATTTTAGGATTTTTGACAGAAAGCGCAATGTTACTTTGAATATTTAGGGTTTATCGTTTACCATCAGTGCAGAGAATCTGTGCTAGCTACAAGCTGCCAATCTGGTTAATGTGTTTTTTATTTTTGTTCTACTTTGCCGAAACCCAACTAGCTGTTCCACACAAACACAAGCTCACTAGTCTAGAGAACCTTTAACAAATGATTCCGACATAAAGATGTACAATGTTGTAAGAACACATGCTGCCAAGTCTAGACATTAAAGTAGATGTAAACCTGATCATTAAATCTGATATAAGCTTTACCATGTTAATGCTGCCGACAACCCTGACAACGCTGTGTCCCTGTCACATAGGCCTCCAATGAGGACTACAAGTAGTCATTTCAACACACATTAACCTGTTCCTTACCGAGCCACTGAAAAATTACGGCGGCAGAAAACTTCTATCCCTCCGGTTGGACATCATATGACGTCCTGGGCTTTCCGATCGGCTAGGGGGCACAATCCCGCCGGCCGCAATATACGCCGGGCACCCGCGATTGCCTGTTTTCACAGCAGGACCGTGGATCTGTGTGTGTAAACACAGATCCACGTCCTGTCAGAGGAGAGGAGACCAATGGTGTGGTTCCCAGTACAGAGGAACACAGATCGGTCTCCTCCCCTTGTGAGTCCCCTCCCCCTACAGTGAGAATCAGTCCCTAGGGACACATATTTAACCCCTTGATCGCACCCTGGTGTTAACCCCTTCCCTGCCAGTCACATTTACACAGTAATCAGTGCAGTTTTATATCACTAAATCGCTGTATAGATGTTGATGGTCCCAAAAACGTGTCAAAAGTGTCCGACATGTCTGTTGGAATGTCACCGTCACAATAAAAATCACTGCCATTACCAGTCAAAAAAAATAAAAAAAAATTAAAATGCTATAAATCTATCCCCTATTTTGTAGACGATATAACTTCTGCGCAAACAAATCAATATACGCTTATTGCTTCTACATATTTTTCGTAAAAAAAAATATAAGAATACATATCGGCCTAAACTAAGGATTTTTTTTTATTGTGATAATTAATAAATCAAAAAGTATTTTTTTTTTCTTCAAAATTGTCGCTCTTCTTTTGTTTATAGCGCCAAAAATGAAAACGAAAAATTGGTCTGGGCAGTAAGGGGGTGAAAATGCCCTGTATTGAAGTGGTTAAGCAAGCATGACCCACTGTTGTGACCGTGTTCGTCGCTGGATTGGAAGGGTGATATCTCGGTCATCACTGCAGCTGAGATACACTACAGTGCCTTGAAAAAGTATTCATACCCCTTGAAATGTTCCAAGTTTTGTCATGTTACTGCGATAGACCAACACAAAGTGGCACATAATAGTGAAGTGGATGGAAAGTGATAAATAATTATCAATTTTTTTTATTATAAATAAATATCTGAAAAGTGTGGCGTACATTTGTATTCAGCCCCCCTGTATTCAACGCAAGCTCAGAATCACTGAACTTATTTTTTCTCGCCTCGTTGTAGGTGTTGTACGTCACCTTCTTGACGGTCAGAATTTTGTGTGACCGTGTGTATGCAACTCAAGTTTGAGCCAAAGTTACATCTGAAAAAAATCCACGGTTGTCTTGTGGGAATTTACAATTGCATGTACGCGGCATTACAGGCTTCCTTCTAAGATTGAAAAAAGAGAAGGCAAATGAGGCTAATGGTATGCCATGTAAAGTTGTGATAATCAATAGTTGTTCAGCCCCAAACTGCATAAACAAAATATTTCAATCCAAAGCGATTTAAAAAAGAAGGGGGCTTAAAGAACACCAAAACATTTCATAATGTATCAAAAAGTAAAAATACTTTATTAGATGATGTACATGGTTGGTGGATAAATATTGGGAGACTAAAAGAGTATCAAATAAACTGAATGAAATCAGAACATGATTACTCACACATAACAAGGACACACATGACAAACATGTAACAATTAACACAGTCCGGACGCCAGGTAATTTGAGGGGGGGTCCACTCTAAATGGAAAATCCCATAAAGCACAACTTGCTGTATAGAGTTGTAAGACCCACACACAAATGCCCCTGCGAGGACAGCATATCTGTGTCTGATGAACTTTATTAATAATACTGAGATAACCTGCTACTAGGGGCATACTTATTATGGTGATCTGAATATACAGTGGACATAGTGGATCACTGGATGAGATTATTTGATGGACTGTGGTCCCCATCACTCCCTGATCTCTTTTCACTTCCACCGATATAGCCAATTATTTACCAGGTTCTCCAGTTCTATTCCTTCCTCCTTTTGTTTCCTGTGGCTCGAGCCTCCAGGGGGATTTGTGTGCGGGTCAGTGATGTCACACCTACAGCCACGCCCCCTTACAGTACTAATCACTCCCTTAGGGCACACTTAACCCCTTAGCGCTCCCTAATGGTTAACCCATTCACTGGCATTGTCATTTTCACAGTAATCAGTGCATTTGTATAGCACTTTTCGCTGTGAAAATGACAATGGTCCCAAAAATGTGTCAAAAGTGTCATAATGGCTGATCGCCACCATTACTAGTAAAAAAAAAAAAAATTAATAAAAATGCCATAAAACTATCCCCTATTTTGTAAACGTTATAACTTTTGCGCATACCAATCGATAAAGGCTTATTGCGATTTTTTACCAAACATAGGTAGAAGAATACATATCGGCCTAAACTGAGGAAAAAAAATATATATATATTTTTTGGGGATATTTATTATAGCAAAAAGTAAAAAATATAAAAAAAAATTAAAAAATGTCGCTCTATTTTTATTTATAGCGCAAAAAATAAAAACCGCAGAGGTGATAAAATACCACCAAAAGAAAGCTCTATTTGTGGGGAAAAAAGGACGCCAATTTTGTTTGGGAGCCACGTTGCACGACCGCGCAATTTTCAGTTAAAGAGACGCAGGGCCGAATGGCAAAAAGGGCAAGGTCCTTAACCTGCATAATGGTCCGGGTCTTAAGTGGTTAAGCCCCCTTCTTTTTTCAATCACTTGAAATATGTTGTTTCTTCTAAGATTGCCCTGTATTTGGCTCCATCCATCTTCCCATCAAATCTGACCAGCTTGCCTGTCCCTGCTGAAGAAAATCATCCCCTCAACATGATGCCACCACTACCATGTTGCACAGTGGGGATGGCATGTTTAGGGTGATGTCTAGTGTTAGTTTTCCTGCCACATATAGCGTTTTGCTTTTAGGCCAAAAAGTTACATTTTGGTCTCATCTGACCAGAGAAACTTCTTCCACATGTTTGCTGTGCCCCCTACATGTCTTCTCGCAAACTGTAAACGGGACTTCTTATAACTTTTTTTTCAACAATGGCTTTCATTCTTGCCACTCTTCCATAAAGGCCAGATTTGTGGAGTGCACGACTAATGCCCTGTACACACAATCACTTTTCGGCATGAAAAAAAATGTAATTTTTTATCATGAAAAAAAAAAACGAAGTTTTTCCAACTTCATAATTAAAAATGATGCTGCCCACACACCATCGTTTTTGATGTTCCTCCACCCCAAACTTGATCATTTATGTCTTTATGGACCTTGATTTGTGCACTAGTCTTAATCATTTGGTGGAGGGGGGATTATGGTGTGGAGTTGTTTTTCAGGGATTGTTCTTGGTCCCTTAGTTCCAGTGAAGGTAACTCTTAAGGTGTCAGCAACAGTTTGGGGATGGCTCTTTCCTGTTCCAACATAACTGTGCACCAGTGTACAAACAAAGTCCATAAAGACAAGGATGAGTGAGTTTGGGGTGGAGGAACTTGACTGGCCTGCAGAGAGTCCTGACCTCAACCAGACAGAACACCTTTGGGATGAATTGGAGCAGAGACTGCGAGCCAGGCCTTCTCGTCCACAACATTGCCTGACCTCACAAATGCGCTTCTGGAAGAATGGTTAAACATTCCCATAGACACACTCCTAAACCTTGTGGACAGCCTTCCCAGAAGAGTTAAAGCTGTTATAGATGCAAAGGGTGGGCCAACTCAATATTGAACCCTATGGTCTAAGACTGGGATGTCATTAAAGTTCATGTGCCCCAATACTTTTGGTAATATAATGTATAAAGTGTTTTCAGCTAAAGCTGGTAAAAGTAATCAGAGTGGCTACTGAGCCCCTGGATTACTTTTACAGGCAGTGGAAGGGGCTCCCCCCTTTCCACCACCTCTACCAGGCTTTCCCAAGAGATCAGGGAGCCTGGCAAGGATGCGACCATTGGCATCCAGTCCCTAAGACACAGTGAGAGGAACGGATGTATTTCCTTCCAATGTGTGATGTCATAAAACTGAAAGCGACAAGGTTTTTGTCAACGGTTTTGGTCTCATGTAAATCAGTCATTAAAAAACATGAACATGAATCAGATCAAACCGATCTTGATTTGATCTGCATCTTTGGAGGGCAGAGGAGAGATCTGCCTTCTCCATAAAGAAGACCTGTCACTGCCCATGCTATCACAAGGAATGATGTTCATCCTTTGTAAAAAAAAAAAGTTGGTATAAATCAAATAAAATAATAACATTAAAAAAGAAAAAATCTCCCCATCCCACTGTGCTCACGCACAAAGGCAAATGCACACGTTTTCCTGTACTAATATGTAAATTTAATGACATATGTGAGGCATCCTCGCAAACAATACAGTGAGAGCAATAATTGCAGCACCAGATGTAACGCTAACCTGATAACCTGTAAAGGCTTATAAAGTGTCACCTATGGAGATTTTTAAGTACCAAAGTTTGGTGTTGTACCACAAGCGAGTGCAATTTTAAAGTTTGACATGTTAAGTATCTATTTACTTGGCATACCATCATATTTTACCAGACAATTGGGTATTATATTGTGTTTTTGTGCATTAAAATGCACTAAAATGTATTTTTCCCACCAAAAAATATTGTGTTTGAAAAACTGCTGTGACATAAAAATTGCAACACCTACCATTTTATTCTCTAAGGCCTCTATTTAAAAAAAAAAAAAGATTTAGTGTTTGGGGGGTGCCAAGACTGTCAGAATAGGCAAGCTGAAATGGTTAAGAAACATTTAGTCATTGCTGGAGTGCATGTAGACAGAAACTAGCAAACAATGCTTCAGAAATCCTTGGCACAGGATCAAAAAGGCAAATTGTTTCAATATATATATAAAAATTGTTTATGAACACAGAGCTTTAAAAAAAAAAAAGAATAATTTGGGCTTACACCTACCTAAATGTAAGTGCTCCCAGCGATTATCTTGGTATACAAGCATATTGTCTTTTGTTTACTAGTTAGTGCTGGAGAAAGCAAAGTTCAGGCAAATATTAAGTAATTATTTTCTCTGCTTGACTTCACCTATACAAAATCTAGCTTTTAGTTTTAATACGAATTACACCAACATGGGGTTTATTTTTATTTTAGCAGCAAAGAAATATTCCCTGCTTGCAGACTATTAGCTAGATTCAGTAAGAGTTAGGCCGGCGTATCAGTAGATACGCTGACCTAACTCGGAATCTGCGCTGACCTAAGTTTAAGTGTATTCTCAAACAGAGATACACTTAAACCTATCTAAACCTATCTAAGATACGACGGCTTGCGCCGTCCTATCTTAGGGTGCAATATTTAGGCTGGCGGCTAGGTGGCGCTTCCATTGCGGTCGGCGTAGAATATGTAAATCACTAGATACGCCTATTCACGAACGTACGCCCGGCCGCCGACGCAGTACAGATACGCCGTTTACGTAACGCATTAGCAGGCCTAAAGATATTTCATCAAATAGCTGGAATAGTAATGTTAAAGTATGGCCGCCGTTCCCGCATCGAAATTCGAAAATGTTACGTCGTTTGCGTAAGTCGTCCGTGAATAGGGTTTTACGTCATTTACGTCCACGTCAAAATTAATCGGACTGTGTGGCGTACTTAGCCGCAATGCACACTGGGAAATGTAGGCGGACGGCGCATGCGCCGTTCCAAAAAAAGTCAATCACGTCAGGTCAAACCAAATTATCATAAAACACGCCCCCTCAGCCTATTTTGAATTAGGCGCGCTTGCGCCCGCCGCATTTACGCTACGCCGCCGTAACTTAGCAGGCAAGTACTTTGTGAATCATGTACTTGCCTCGCTAACTTACGGGGGCGTAGTGTAAACACGATACACTACGCCGCCGCAAAGTTAGGGCGGCCTACCTGAATCTAGCTATATGTATAAAAAGTGTGCTTATAATTTGCCCACAGCAACCAGCCAGAATTCTTGCTTCAAACCAGAAGTGAATAAATGACAGTTGGGTGCTGACCGGTTGCAATGGGCAACAAGACATTTTCTTGCTAGTGCACTTTTTATACATAGGCCTAATCCCCAAAGACCAAATTGCCAATCTGTCATTGTGTGTTTTAATCTGATCAGTGCAGAAAACAAACTATTCATCCATGTGTATAATGACCACAGGCAATAGATCTCTACAACCAAAGCCAAAGATGTGCTACCTGTCTCTGCATCAAGACATTTTCTGCACCACTATTTTCCACCCCCAGAGGGCAGGCTAATATTAGTTACTAATATTAGAGAAATTAGTGGGATCCAATCAGAGTGCACCTTGGTGAGGGACCTCTTTGATTGGCCTACTGCTTTGTTGACTCTAGGCTTGCTCACACTATGTTCCGAGAACTGTGTTGTTCTGCATCAGATCAAAGAGGGCTCATGAAAATACATGCTTTCTATGAGCCCAGTTCACACCACAAACAAGTGTAGAAGTACAGGTATAGAAAATGCAGTAATGCTGCATATTTCTGCCCTGCATCAAAGCCCACCTGCAGTTTGTATCTGTCTCTGTACACAGCTTTGCTACTGTGCAAATACATTTATGAAATGTCCATTGGTGCACTTTCAATAAAGCTAAAAAAAAAATGTAAACATTGTCTTGCATTGTAAAAACACAATTTACCCCCCACCCCCCCAAAACACACAGAAACAGCCAGCACGTTAAAATGCATTGTGCGGGCTGATGTGAACAAGCACTCACTCTGATAGAAGAGGGAGACAGACAAATGTAATTTACAGTATTGTTCCACAGTTTAAATAATATTTTTGAATATACATTGATAGAGCTATTTAATCACTTGCTGACCACCCCATAGCAGATTTACTGCCATTTACTACTTACTATTTACGAGATCCTGCACTTCAGGGTATCGGGCACAAGTGAGCGCCACCATCGGCTTGCTCTCGCTGTGATTTTACACAGTTGGAGCTGATCAGCAGGTCCCGCAGACCCGATGTCCACAGGCACCCGCTGTTAGTTCAGTACACTGACAGAATAGCAGTCTGCCTATGTAAACAAGGCAGATCACCGTTCTGTCAGTACAGAAGACAGCCCTCAAAATGTACACTCGCCTGCTCGCATTTTGCGAGTAAATTTTGAGGGCTGGCGAGTGTGTGCTGCCTGGGAGCAGGGGGGGCGAGCAAGGAGAGGAGAGTCACTGCTGCTGTCGCCACCGCCGCCGTCTGGTTGTTCAGAGCGCGGGAAACATTACAGCTTTCAATTCAATAGCTGTGTTCCCCGCCGTGCACGCCATATACAGCCCCCCCCTTGTCCGGGCACTTTGATAGACAGATTACCCATCCCAGGATTGGATGGGTGATCTGTCCATAAAAGTTTCACGAACAAGGGGGGAGGGGCTGTATATGACGTGCACGGCGGGGAACACAGCTATTGAATTGAAAGCTATAATGTTCCCCACGGTTTGAACAACATGGCGGCTGCAGCGGCGGCTCCGGCTCCTCTCCTACCCAGCACAGGTAGGCTGCAATTGTGGGGGGTACTCTGGCTGCAATTGTGGGGGACATTTTGCTGCACTGGGGACACATGCTGCATTGGTAGACATGGGCAGGCTGCATTTTTGGGCACGGATAAAGTTGTTGTTAATATTTATTTTTATAACTTAATTCTGCATAAAACATTTAAGTGTCATTTCATGAGATTTATGAGGGCGTGTCTAGGGGGCGGGACATGGTAGGGGTTGGGTGGGGCAACTGGTGGCGAGTACACTTTGAGGCCTGGCTAGTAGCTCAGGACTTGAAATGTTGAGCCCTGCAGAAGACATGGATCCTGTGTTTCTGTAAAACAGAAACACAGATCCAAGCCTTCCACTAGTAAAAGCACTACACTGAATAACTAGCTAGGCACATAGTTAACCATTTGATCGCCCCTGATGTTAACCCCTTCTCTGACAGTGTCATTAGTACAGTGACAGTACATATTTTTTAGCACTGATCACTGTATTAGTGTCACTGGTCCCCAAAAAAGTGTCAAAAGTGTCAGTTAGGTGTCCGATTTGTCCGCCGCAATATCGTAGTCCTGCTACAAGTCGCTGATTACTGCCATTACTAGAGAAAAAAAAATATCCCATAGTTTAAAACCTTTGCATAAACCAATCAATATATGCTTATTGGGATTTTTGTTTACCAAAAATATGTAGCAGAATACATATTGGTCTAAATTGATGAACAATTCGATTTTTTTTTCCTTTTTTATTGGATATATTTTAGAGCAGAATGTATTGTTTTTTTTTTCAAAATTGTTGTTATATGTTTGTTTATTGTGCAAAAACAAAAAAATATATATGCAGTGGTGATCGAATACAATTAAAAGAAAGCTCTATTTGTGAAAAAAAAAAAAAAAAGGAGAAACATTTTAATTTGGGTGCAGTGTCGTACAACCGCAAAATTGTCAGTAAAAGTAACAGTGCCATAAAGCAACTAATGGCCTGGTCAGGAAGGGGTAAATCTTCCAGAGGTGAAATGTATAAAGGATTATAGAAAACAGAAAAATAGATACAAACTTGGTATCCCTGTAATTGGAACAAATAAAAGAATATGATGACCATTGACAGAGCAGTAAAAAAGTTTGTTTGTAAGTCTCAGAAACAACTGTAGACAACTTTCCTTTTTCACATTTTCTGTATTTTTGTTAACAAATGTAATGGACACAAAATAATATGTCTAAAAGTATACTACTAAAAGAAAGCTGAATACTGTGGTTTTTCATTAACTAGAGCAGAAAAAAAGCAGTAGAACCGGAAGAAAATTTGACGTACGACCTGTTTGACTTCACCACAGAGGATCTAAGCATAGAATGGCATGAGTGTACAGAAGACTAGTTAACAGTTAACTGGCGGGTTGGAAGGTAATGTCTCCCTTTAGAGCAAGGGTGTCAAACTGGTGGCCCTACAGCTTGTTGAACTACAAGTCCCACTATGCCTCTGCCTGTGGGAGTCAGCCTTGCAATGCATCATAGGACTTGTAGTTCCGCAACTGCTGGAGGGCCACCAGTTTGAAACCTGTGCTTTAGAGGCTCGATTAAGAGTAGTGTTTGGGGGGATACACGTCAACAAATAACTTAAAGTGGTCGCAAACCTTCCTGTTTTTTCACCTTAATGTATTCTATGCATTAAGGTGAAAAACATACGATAATTACAGGCCCCCCCAGCCCCCTGGTTTACTTACCTGAGCCCCCAAAAATCCTGCGTCGAGAACGCACTGGATCTCGGGCCCGGTCGTCTCGGCTCTTCATTAAATAGATTGATAGCAGCACAGCCATTGGCTCCTGCTGCCGTCAATTAAGTCCAATGACGCGGGCGCCGGGGACGGAGCAGAGTCCGGTATTCGTGTCTATGGACACAAATGCAGGACTCAGGAGCACCCCCGCAAGGTAACCCCCTTGGGAAAGTGCTTCCCAGAGGGTGTTATCTGAGGCAGTAAAAAGCCGAGATAGCCGCCGAGGGACCCCAGAAGACGAGGATCGGGGCCACTCTGTGCAAAACGAGTTGCACAGTGGAGGCAAGTATGACTTGTTTGTTTTTTCGTTTTTTAAATATTCAAACCTTTACAATAACTTTAACTGTGCAATATTAAAGGGGTTGTAAAGGTACAATTTTTTTTTTCTAAATAGCTTTCTTTACCTTAGTGCAGTCCTGATTCACTTACCCCATCCTTTGATTTTGCTTTTAAATGTCCTTATTTCTTCTGAGAAATCCTCACTTCCTGTTCTTCTGTCTGTAACTCCACACAGTAATGCAAGGCTTTCTCCCTGGTGTGGAGTGTCGTGCTCGCCCCCTCCGTTGGACTACAGGAGAGTCAGGACTCCCACTAACACACAGCTCCTTTCTCTATCTGCAACGTAGAGAGCGTCCTGACTCTCCTGTAGTCCAAGGGAGGGGCGAGCGCGACACTCCACACCAGGGAGAAAGCCTGGCATTACTGTGTGAAGTTACAGACAGAAGAACAGGAAGTGAGGATTTCTCAGAAGAAATAAGGACATTTAAAAGCAAAATGGAAGGATGAGGTAAGTGAAGGAGGACTGCACTAAGGTAAAGGAAGCTATTTAGGAAAGAAAAAAAATACCTTTACAACCCCCTGTGCTTTAGATCCAGGCATGATTAAATTTTATTTTTATACATTTTTATTTGTGCTAAAGTTTTGGTTGCAGTAGAAGCCCCATGCCAAAACTATCTAGTGTTAGATTCACAGGGGTGACAACAAATGTACCAACAATGTCATTAGATCATGATAACTAGAAAGAAGTTTAGGTTGGTATCTTATTGACCACTTCATACCATAAAATAAAATAAAATGTTTATGCTACTGTAAACAGCAGTAAGGAACTATAGAATAAAATGCAATATCAAACCAAACTGAACTCATAATCAAATAATGGCATTTTTACAACTTTAGTGTATGTATGCATTGGTCTAATTTCCCTATATCTTTTTCAGCATCAAAACATTCATAAATTCTTCAAACTTTTAATAGCAAGTTGCAAAAGTTATAATTTCAAAATATAACACAATAAAGTAAACTGAAGTAAATAATAGTAACAAAGGGTAAAAGTTAAAAAAAAATAAAAAATCCAAATGATGGTACAATAGTAGGGGAAACTATAGCAAATATTTTTATTTAAAGAAAAAAGTTATAGGATTTATCGAACCCGTATATTATTTTTTTATTCCAATATTAATACCTTCATCATTTGTATTACATTTTCAATTTGTGATTTTCTGCATTTCCCAGTTTGATCAAGAGAGGGTACTAGAGAGTTTAAGATGACTTCAATAGCAGCGCGTTTGGTATAAGAGTTGATCTACTGCTCTTTTTTGGAGTTCCTGAACAACACCCTTTCAACAGTGTTAAACTCAATTTACACCAAATACACTTTTAAAATGATTAAAAAGAGCAAGCTCCAGGCAGTGTTCAGAAGCTGAGAATAATGCCATCAGCAAAGAAATTAAGTGCACTACACTTCTGATATTTATAAAATAATTATTAGGACATAAAGTTGATGTGGCAGATTGAACTTCAGGATTTTTTTTTCCAAGGAAAATCAACTTTAAAACAAGCAGATCGGCACAGTAACAGCAGGCATCATTGGCAGTTTTAAGTCATTTTCACATGATACCTCGGGCTTTCTGTACCAAGATAACTTTTTCATCTGTTCTCTTACTGATTGGGTGAGAATAAATTCTATGATTTGTGTAATGTGTAAACTTGTTTATCAGGGGTGTACAGCTTCGGGATTTACTGTGCATTTTTCACCTACATAACCAAAAACAAAAATCTTTAATACTACGTTCATCAAAATAGTGGTGGAAAATAATAGTAAAAATGATTTAAAACTACTTTAAATGATGTGTCAGCTTTGATAGCAAAATGGGCACAGAGGGCCAGATTCAGGAATAATTACGGCGGCGTAACGTATCCCCTTTACGTTACGTCGCGGCAAGTTTTCGTCGTAAGTGCTTGATTCACAAAGCACTTGCCTGTAAACTTGCGGCGGCGTAACGTAAATCTGTCCGGCGCAAGCCCGCCTAATTCAAATGGGGCGTTTACCATTTAATTTAGGCACGTTCCCGCGCGAACGTTCTGCACATGCTCCGTTAGAAAATTTCCTGCCGTGCTTTGCGCGAAATTACGGCGCCCCAACGTGTTTTTTGAACGGCAACGTGCATAACGTACTTTCGTATTCCCAGACGTCTTACGCAAAAAAAAAAAAATGTTTAATTCGACACGGGAACGACGGCCATACTTTAACATGGATGGTGTAATTTTACACCATCTAAATAGCACTCTTAACTACACGACGTGAAAAACCGACGTAAGAGAATGCGACGAACGCGCGTACCTTCGTGGCTCGCCGTAAACAGCTAACAGCATACCCGACGCTGGAAAACGACGCAAACTCCACCTAGCGGCCGCCGGAAAATTACACCTACGATCCGAAGGTGTACGAAGCCGTATGCCTGTCGGATCTATGCCAAAAGCCGTCGTATCTTGGTTTGAGGATTCCAAATCAAGATATGACGCGACAAATTAGAAAATACGCCGGCGTATCAGTAGATACGCCGGCGTATTTCCGCTGTGAATCTGGCCCAGAATTCTTGAATCTGATTTTCACTTTTGCTTTAAGGGAAATTTACAGTGTTTCCTTGTTTTTTAGAAATTCTTGTAAAAAAGATCAGCTTGCTTTAAATAATCTTTTTCAGAGTGTGATAATTTCTTGAAACCCTGTTTCTCTGTATATATATATATATATATATATATATATATATATATATATATATATATAGAGAGAGAGAGAGAGAGAGAGAGACACACACACACACATATACACTGTGCTTGCTGAAATACAGTACACTTTCCCTTTAAAGAGCCAATACATCTTACATATCAATGTAAACACACTTTAGCCCTTCAAGCAGTTTGAACAGCAGGTTAGAGTTCCCACTTCTGTTTTTAAAGGCCAAGTTCACTTTCAAGTTTAAATTGCTAGAAAATAACCCACACTTTATTTTTATTTTTTTTTAGCAGAGACCCTAGGGAAAAAAATTGCATTAGTTACAATTTTTTATCATAGAAAAGATTTTGCAAACGCGATTTTTTGTGAAAAAATACACTTACTGTATTTATTGACATATAACACTCACTTTTTTACCCTGAAAATAGAGGGTAAACTGTGCCTGCGTGTTATACGCAGGGGGCTGTGGAAAGTTTTTTTCCTGAAACTTCCCTCTTAAAGTTAGGGTGCGTGCTATACGTCTGTGCGTGTTATACGCCGATAAATACGGTAATCAAATAAAAAAAAAAAAAAAACACATATTTAACCACTCCAATACAGGGCATTTTCACCCCCTTCCTACCCAGGTCAATTTTTCGTTTTCAGCGCTGTCGCACTTTGAATGACAAATGCGCGGTCATGCAACACTGACCCAAATAAATTTATGACTTCTTTCCCCACAAATAGAGCTTTCTTTTGGTGGTGCGGTTCTTATTTGTTGCAATATAAACAAAATAAATTTACAAAAGTCAAATCCACTTTGCACTACAAGTGCACTTGTAGGTGCAGTCACTGTAGATGGCAGTCGATCTGAAGGGAAGCTCTGAAATTAGGGGAAGCTCTGCTGATTTTATCATCCAATAATGTTCAAGCTAAAATTATGTTTTTAATTTTCCTTGCACGTCACCCTCAGATCTACAGCGACTGCACTTACTTTTTGCTATAATAAATATCACAATTAAAAAAAAAAATCCGCAGTTTAGGCGGATACGTATTCTTCTACATATTTTTGGTAAAAAATTTGCAATAAGCGTGGATTGATTGGTTTGAACAAAAGTTATAGCGTCTACAAAATAGAGGTTAGATTTATGGCATTTTTTTTTTAACTAGTAATGGCGGCGATCTGCGATTTATGACTGTGACATTGTGGCGGACATATCGGACACATTTTTTGGGACCATTCAGTGCTATAAAAATGCACCGATCACTGTGTAAATGTCACTGGCAGGGAAGGGATTAACACTAGGGGGCGATCAAGGAGTTAATTGTGTTACCTAGGGAGTGAATCTAACTGTAGTGGAGGGGGCTCACAAGGGAAGGAGACCAATGGGTGTTTCTCTGTACTGGGAACAAACCATCGGTCTCCTCTCACCTGACAGGACGTGGATCTGTGTGTTTACACACACAGATCCACATTCCTGCTCTGTTATCCGGCAATCGCCCGGCAATCCGGTTATCGCCGGTTCCCGGTGGACACCGCGGCTGCCGGAAATGCGCACCAGCTCCCGAGCGACGTGCACACTGCCTAGACAGCCGGGAAGCCCAGGACGTGATATGACACCTGCCCAAGATGGGATATCCCTCCTGCAGACGTAGGGAAGTGGTTAAAAAAAAGTTGCTTCTGAAAGAGTACCAACGGCTCATGAGCAGCTCGGAATGCCTATATATCATTGAGCCACTCTGGGGAGATCTTAAAAGTGCAGTTCATGCAAGACAGCCCAAGCATTTACCGAAAATGGAGGCTTTTTGCCAAGAGGAATGGGCAGAAGATAAAGAGCCTCGTCCACAAATACCACAAAAGACTTCAAGCTGTCATTGATGTTAAAGGGGGCAATGCACTTTATAAAGAACTGGGGTATGTAAACTTTTGACTATTGCGGTCTTGAAGAAGATATTGAGAACTACAAGCGGTATGCTGCAGTGGAGATGGGAATTGTAGTTTCTTCATATACAGATCTTTGTGAATAAATGGCACAACTGTGTGGGCAAAGCCACGTTGATTTTAAATATGACTGAAGCTGCCGGGCAAAGGGGGGGGGGGGGTTGGTGGTGGGTGTAATATGTCGCTAAACATGAACATGTCCTTTAAGGGAGTAGAGGACTGGGGACCTCTACATAACTATGAGTGGGTGGTGAGGGATTTAGGGATTTAATCCTGGGAGCCATGTAGTGCTAGCACTATTTAGAAAGAGAAACCCTAAACATTTTATGTGGACCCACTTTTAGAAGTTGATGTATAAAAACACGTTTTAATTTTTCAGTCTCTTTCATAGTCCTCTGATCTTTCTTGGTGTGAAATATTGTAAATATAGTATTTCTGGTGTTTTTCTTTTATATAAAGAAATCTAAAAATGTTTGTGCTTTAATAGCTGTAAATCTCTCAGTGTATGCATAAATTAAATGACATACTAATAATGCCCAAGATCTATGTATGCATGAATGTAATTTTCTTAATCTTGCAAGTCAGCGGTGAACTTGCCTAGGGTTCATGGACATCTGCAGTAATGTCAGGAGTGATTATATATATATATATATATATATATATATATATATATATATATATATATATATATATATATATATATATATATATATATATATATATATATATATATATATAGATATAGATAGATATATATAGATATAGATAGATATATATAGATATATATCTATATCTATAAATATATATATATATCCTTCTTTGTGCAAAAGGGCCATGTGAAGACGTTATCAGGAAAACTGAAATGGCAATACATGTAGTGATTCTGATTGCCTTTAAAGAGCAGCAGAAGGAATGAAAAAAGTTAAGGCTGTATTTGCAAAAGTTACTTGATATGCCATGAAAAAATTACTTGTTCATTAATGTTGATTTTGAGTCTTGCTATAATAAATTAGGCATTGCCTTTTTGAAGTATCATTGTAGCTTATTTTTTTAATTTATAGTTTATAATTTCATTAAGGCCTCGTACACACGATAGGATAACCAGAGGTCTGAAGGACCGTTTTCATCGGTCCAAACCGATCGTGTGTAGGCCCCATAGGTTATTTAACCACGCATGCTCAGAATCAAGTCGACGCATGCTTGGAAGCATTGAACTTCGTTTTTTTCAGCACGTTGTCGTGTTTTACGTCACCGCGTTCTGACACGATTGTTTTTTTAACTGATGGTGTGTACGCAAAACGGACCATCAGTCAGCTTCATAGGTTAACCTAGGACAACGGTCCTTCAGACCGTAGTCCTCTGGTTAACCTATCGTGTGTACGAGGCCTTAAAGTACATTTACAATGTTTTCTGCACTTTAAACATTTCTGTTGGAAATTCCTTACTAAATAAACATATAATGTTAACAAACCAATACTTTAAAAAAAAAAAAATCAGCTATTTATATCAAATAAAAAACATTAGGCATGTTAAAACGATCAGAGGCTGAAAACTAGGCAATTCACATGCTTTACAAAATGCATTTAATGATATTATTAGGCTGCCTATGTTTTAGTTATTTTGTGAAGAAAAAAAAATGTGCAGATTTTGTTAGTTTTCGTTGAAGTGCAAAAACTGTCCATGTTCAGCCTTTGCATTTTTTTTTGTATGAGTTCTGCACATCTGAAAATTCCTGTGCCGCTGTACTGTTACTCTACATTTATATTACCACCTACTGTGCAGATTAGCAAATGGACAACACAGTCTAATAATTAGTTGCTATTAACTTGTTTAATAGCAATAGCAAATTAATTTCTGTATAAGCAGAAAGGTGAAAATGTGTGCAAAGGAAATGGATTGAACACATTTCGATGCATATATTATATAGATCATATGCTGATTACATGTAGTGTTAAGCATTCGGGGCACCAGCAAAGTAGGGAAGGTGAAGAGGGAGAGACGCGATTCATACCTGGAGTAGAATTACTTAACATAAAAACAAGCAAAAAGAAGGAAAAACTACAATGATGTAATGATTACTTTTTAAAAAAATGATTTATGGTTATCGGCATTTGAAATTTTTACTTTTTCTGGTTTTAACAGTCACTTATAAACATGATAATTATCTAGCATATTGTTTTATGTTCCTCATTGACATTAGATGATGGGCAAATAATGTATGCACAGTCCAGCCGCTGAATCAACTTTGATCAAGTAATCTTTGTATCACTTCATGTGCACTCAATATTCCCTGAGTGTGCAAGTAAACAAATAGGGAGAGATTTACTAAAGCTGGTGTACACATAATCTGGTGCAGCTGTGCATAGTAACCAAACAGCTTCTAACTTCAGGTTGTTCAATAAAGCTTTAACAATTAAACCTGGAAGCTGATTGGTTACTATGCAAAGCTCCACTAGAGTTTGTGTGTACCAGTTTTAGTAAATATTCCTCAGTGGGGTTTATTTACTAAAGGGAAACAGGCTGTTTATTTTGAGATTGCGCAGTGCAAGGGGATTTGCGCCAGAGCCTAGTAAATGTAGTTAAATTTCACTTTACAAAGACTACCCAATCATGTGCAAGGAAATAATAAAAAAATAAAAACACTGCATTTTTTGCTTGCAATTGATTGCGTGATGGACATTAGCAGAGCTTCACCTCATCCACTAATCTCTGGGGAAAATTCCCTTTGTACCGTGCAACTTCACTTGCAAAGTGATCAGACTATTTTCCTGTAGTAAATCAACCATAATACTGTGAAGAAAAAAAGAAAAGAAAGAGAGTATATGGGTATCTTGTAGAATAGAGTGGCCCAGATTCAGTAAGCAATTGCGCCTGCGTAACCATAGTTACACAGCGCAATTGCTGACTTGCGACGTCATTTGCCGCAATGCACGTCGGGAAAGTTTCCCGACGGAGCATGCGCTCTACGCTCGGCACGGGAGCGCGCCTAATTTAAATGATTCCCGCCCCCGGCGGGATCATTTACATTGCGCGCGCTTACGCCGGGCAATTTTGCCGGCGCGCCCTCGCAATTTACGGAGCTACTGCTCCGTGAACTGAGGGCAGCACAAAATATTTGCGGGGACGCAGGGCAAAATCGTTGCCCTGCGCCTCTGCAAATAGAGCGCAATTCTTTCTGAATCCGGGCCAGTGTTTTTAAAGTTTGGTCAGAGGTGTACTACCAGTAACCCCTTGCACTATCCAAGTACCGGCATACTAGAGATGACCACATGCCAGGATCCATTTAGAGCATTATCTTTTCCAAAATATCTGTTGAAGCTGCCCTGTCCCAGGGGGGACCAATACTGGCGTGGAAGGGCTTGGTGCACTGGTTTGACAAAAGTCAAAAAGTATTTCTGTATGGAAAGGTAATCAATGCTGCAAGGATGTGGCTGCCCTTTACCAGTCAGGATGGAAACACTACAAGCTTTGTCATTCTACAGGAAATGTGTCATTGACAGGATTACCGGATACAAATAAAGAGGGGAATACAATTAAAAATGAATGCAGCCACCACCTCTAACAAGTGATAATCTGCATCATATTATATTTTTGTTTTTGGGTTTAGATTTCTTTTAAATGTTAGTATTGCTTTAGTGTTGGGATAAGTTAACCTAGGCACACACTGCCCGAAAATTGTCTGAAGACGGTTGGTTTGTCAGTTACCGGCCTACTTTTGGCCTGTGTGTATAGCTCCCCATCCAACAGTCGAACGAGCATGCTGGAAAACCACAACACAAATAGTGTCAGAACACAATAGAACAGCGGGGAGACCTCTGTACGAACATTGAATAATTAGTACAGCAGGTGCCTACTTTTCCTTCAGCCAACTGGGTTGAAGGAAAAAAACTGAGCATGTGTACCAGGCATTAGCTACAGATAACAAAGCCTTGGATTTTTTAATTGTTGTTGGTACTGAAAGCAGATAAGTCGGTCTTCTGGCATCAACATCTAAAAAAAAGACAGATCAAGCTCATGCTGTTGTTTTTATTACCTGAGCAGCCTATGTTTAGCCCTTGACATACAATGACACTTAAAGAAAACTATGGGCCAGATTCAGAGACAATTACGTTACTCCGCGGCGGCGCAACGTATCCCATTTACGTTACACCGCCGCAGGTTTACAGCGTGAGTGCCCGATTCACAAAGCTCTTACCTGTAAACTTGCGGCGGTGTAACGTAAATGCGCTCGGCGCAAGCCCGCCTAATTCAAATGGGGCGGGCATCATTTAAATTAGGCGCGTTCCCGCGCCGAACGTTCTGCGCATGCTCCGTTAGGAAATTTCCCGACGTGCATTGCGCGAAATTACGTCGCCCCGACGTTTTTTTTTAAATGCGACGTGCGTTACGGCGTTTCGTATTCCCGGACGTCTTACGCAAAAAAAAAAAATTGAAATTGGACGCGGGAACGACGGCCATACTTTAACATGGCTGATCTAAAGATAAGCCATGTTAAAGCAGGTGTAACTTTGCGACGGGTAAAAACGACTTGCGAAGACGTACGGGATTGCGACGAATGCGCGGATCTTCGTGGATCGCCGTAACTAGTCATTTGCATATTCTACGCCGACAGCAATGGAATCGCCACCTAGCGGCCGGCCTAGAATTGCATCCTAAGATCCGACGGTGTAAGTCAATTACACCTGTCGGATCTTAAGGCTATCTATGCGTAACTGATTCTATGAATCAGTCGCATAGTTAGGACGGGCGGATCACAGAGATACGACGGCGTATCAGGAGATACGCCGTTGTATCTCTTTTGTGAATCTGGCCCTATGTTTCCAAATGGACTGTTTTTTCTTCTACTGAAAAAGCAGTGTATGGAAGAGGGAGCAGCTCTCTGAACTGGCACCCCAATAAAAACCCTTAATAAATGGACAATGACATTTTTGGACAAGCAGAAAAACAGTGGTTGGTTAAGCAAAAATGTTGTTGTTAAGTAGGTGATGCTTAAAGGCTTGCCAGATTTAATTTTGGTTTCACAGATGGGATATTTAGCAAGAAGTAATAGGATGTCTCTCAAAAGATAGGGGATATCCCACCTCTGAGACAGCTGTCACCCAAACAGGTTTTCCCTTTTGGAAAAGTTTCCTTACCTTCTGTTGCTAAACAAATCAAACATTTTATATTTCCCTTTGTTTTGGAGATAATGGTCACCAAGACCAACAGGATGAATTTTTCTAGAGGGGTTAACAATTCTTAACTATTCTATCAGAAAAAAAAAAGTTTGCTGTCCCCCCATGCTTTGTGATGGGTGGAACTCAAGTTGTCATGAAAGATAATAATTATGACATCATAGTAACAGTAACAATCTTTAAGTAGTAGGAACATAGTAGTAGGAGCAGTCTTTAATTACTGGGGATATGATCCATCCCAGAAAAGGATGTTGGGTCGGCAGAAAATAGCACTCAAAGTAAGGCAAATCCTATCTCCAGTTTCTCTGATCAGAGCTGCCTGACTTGCTAAATTCAGATGCATTAATATAAATAATATTTAATATTGATATTTAAACAGCAGTCTTCAATTGAATTTTATAAGCACTCAAACTGCTAATTAATACACAGAATAAATAAGACAGTGATTATTTGAATCAGTTGAAATCCTTAGTGAGTACTTTAGAAAAGAACCTGCAATCAAACAGCCATCAGTAAGCAAGCACGGCTAGAAGGTGTCACAGAGCCTCTCTGAAGAAACAGACAATATAAAGAATTAAATTGTCCCGTTTACACAGAAAAGAATTCCGCTATCTATCATATAGAAGCCTACGTGCACTTGTAAACAGCCCTTTACAGATTATGGGCCATATTCCCGTAGATTTCCGGCGGGCGTCGCGTAAGCCATTTACACTACGCCGCCCCAACCTACAGGAGCAAGTGCTGTATTCCCCAAACACTTGCTCCGTAGTTTGGGGTGGCGTAGTGCAATTGTCCCGGCGTATCCCCGCGTATTTCAAAGGGGGCGGCTTATATTTAAATTAAGCACGCCCCCGTTTCGATCGAACTGCGCATGCGCCGGGCTAAAAATAGCCCAGTGCGCATGCTCCAGTTCGCGGCGGAAAACTTCAATGATGCCGACGTGTGCGTCATTGACGTAAAGTCGTATTCAAGAACGACTTAGTAAAACGACGTACCCGACGGGAAAAGACAACGCGGACCCGACGCCATACTTAACATGGCATACGTGGGACTGGCGTAAGGTTACCCCTCATATAGCAGGGGTAACCTTACGCAAACGACGTTAGCGACGGTTACGCGACGCGATTTCATTCGGGAATCGGCGTATCAGGCTCATTTGCATAAACAAATGAGACCTGAACGTAAACGCCACCTAGCGGCCGGCGGCGAATTATATTTAGGATCCGACAGTGTAAGTGACTTACACTAGTCGAATCCTAGCCTAAATCCGGCGTATCTTGTTTTGTGAATACAAAATAATGATACGCCGGCGGGAAATTCGATTTACGCCGGTGTATCAGTAGATACACCGGCGTAACTTGTTTGAGAATATGGCCCATATATCTTTAGACTTTGCTATGAATATGTTCATGTCTATCACGTACATATTGATATGATAAGAAGTCTTTATTTAATAAAAATGTGGAAGCTTTGCTTATAAAAACTTCTATAAGACCCCTTTCACACCAAGGTGTTTTTCAGGCGCTAAAGAGCTAAAAATAGCACCTGAAAAAAACTTCCCGTCACCCCAATTTGAAAGCCCGAGTGCTTTCACACTGCGGCGCTGCGCTAGTAGGACATTAAAAAAGTCCTGCAAACAGGATCTTTGGGGCGGTGGAGGTTCCTAAACCGCCCCTGCCCGTTGAAATGAATGGGCACCGCTGCCGAAGCATCTGCAAAACGTTTCTACAGGGGTGCATGTAACGGCTACCCATGTAGTGTGAGGGTCTCAGCCGTTGGAGAAGTCCTTTTCCCTGGCAAGCTGCGATATGCAGGTACCGCCGGTATATCCCATCGAACGCCCTTTCAAGAAACGAGACGGGCTACGTTTGCAGAGTCAAGCAGACTGAACTTTAATGCCACATTTTTCCTCCTTATATCTGGTTACAAACTGTACAGAAGGCTCAGCAATGACTAGCAATTAGAAGGCTGCTCCCTGGAGATGAAGGAATCTCTGCACAATACAGATACAGAGTGCCACTCTAAGTGCAGTATGAATGTAAAAACACAGGTTTATTCAGACAATTGGCAATTTTCAATGAACAGGAAGTCCCATTTAATCTTTTGACAATTTCCGCCTGTTTGTGCATTTCAATGTTCAAGCCACGGGACATCTCGTAATACATGACATAGTGTCGTTGCATCTCTGATTTCTCACTGGCCAACTTGTCACATTCCCATTTTAGACTGTGATATTGTGCCGGATCTACAGTACATGTCGGGGAAGGTAGTCTTACCCAGTTCTCAGCAGCAAGCGGGTTGATTCCAGCAACGCGGGTGGTCACGGGACAAGCAGCAGCAGGTGTAGGTAAATAAGCCAAAGTCAGAGGGCCAAGGTCGTTGCCCAGCACCACCTCGGCAGGTAGGTTGTCCATGATACCAACTGTGGTCTTTCCTGACCCGGCTCCCCAGTCTAAGTGCACCCGGGCGGTGGGTACGCGAAATACAGCACCCCCTGCGACCCAGACGGCAACTGTGCGAGTGGACACGTTCTCTGGCTTTACCAGATGTTTTTGAATCAGAGTGATAGTAGTCCCGGAATCTCTTAGGCCTTGTGCTACTTGTCCATTCACTCGTACCTCCTGACGGTGATGCTGACGGTTATCCGGAGAGGCAGCTTGTATTGGGTCTGCCTCATACCAAATTCCCAGACATTGCTCAGGGCCCCCCTCGGTCTCCAGGCAGTGGGCCGCAGAGGGACGTGATGGAGTGACCTCTGTGTTGGGAGTTGTGCGTCTCCAATTGTTATTTGTAGCTCTCAAAGGGCAATAACGAGCAATATGTCCCGTGTCGCTGCAGTGATGGCACGTCACCCTAGGCGAATCCCGGGGGTAGTTGCTAGGCCCCTGAGGACGTGGTGGGACTGGAGCCCGAGACTCTGGGCGTGGGGTGACGGTTGGAGTACGCGGTTCTACCTTCTGAGCCAGCCGCATAGTACCCTGGCTTACTTTCCTTGTCTCCGCGTACTCATCTGCTAGCCGAGCCGCGTCGTTTAAGTTAGTGGGACGGCGATCTCGTACCCAGTCTTGTATGTCTGCGGCCAGGTCTTGGAAGAAATGTTCCATTAGGAACAGCTGTAATACTTCCTCCCCAGGGTTGGCCTTGTACCCTTGGACCCAAAGGGATGCCACCCTTTGTAACTGGTTGGCCCATTCCATGTGGGAGTCCACAGCCATCTTCTTGGACTCCCGGAATCGCCGGCGGTAGGCTTCTGGCGTTACAGCATATCGGGTTAGCAGCGCCTTTTTAACGTGCTGGTATTGTAAAATATCCTCTGGAGCGAGAGCCCGAAAGGCTTCATTGGCTTTGCCCGACAATTTCCCCGACAAAATAGTGACCCATTGGTCTGGTGGTACCTGGTGTAGTGAGCACTGCCTCTCAAAGTCCGCCAAATATCCATCTATTTCCTCCTCACTTTCTACAAAAGCTTTAAATGCAGTGAACGGTATTTTCTTTCCTGTAGCAGCAGGTGGGGGGGTAGGAACTGCAGGTGTAATGGGCTGTCTCGCTCTTACCAGTTCCAGTTCTAGTCCCCTCTTCGTTTGTATCTCTTCCCTTGCTTCCCGGAACAGCTGGTTTATTAGTTCCACGGACATTTCTGGATACAAGGATAATCTCCGCTGTACAATCCCAGTAATTACATCTTCTTTGCTGACAGGTGCAAGGGGCTCAGTTCCTTCCATGGATCCATCCATTTCGTCCAGCTCCAGCAGTTCAGCTATCAGCTCCCTCCGTGGTCTGTTGCTGGCGCTCCTACCCTGACTCTCCAATAGATCTTTTAGTGTGGATCTTTTCAGCCTGGCGTACTGCGACTCCATTCAGCACTTGCTCTTTGGATAAAAGGACCATCCCACCGCTGCCAACCAATGTAACGGCTACCCATGTAGTGTGAGGGTCTCAGCCGTTGGAGACGTCCTTTTCCCTGGCAAGCTGCGATATGCAGGTACCGCCGGTATATCCCATCGAACGCCCTTTCAAGAAACGAGACGGGCTACGTTTGCAGAGTCAAGCAGACTGAACTTTAATGCCACATTTTTCCTCCTTATATCTGGTTACAAACTGTACAGAAACAAATGACACTCCCTTGAGCCAATCAGCCGCTAGCCGTCTTGGCTCCTAAACTTAACTTGATCAGACAATAGAATTCAATTAACCTTTAAAACAATTATCACTCACACATAATCCCCATCAGCATACACCTCACAAGGGGCTGTTACCTACACAAAAGAGAGTTCATTAGCTATGCGAAGGGAACATTAGCATTCAGCAGTGAAAGAGACCCTGTGGTACCTCCAATTGTGACAAGCCATGCCGTTCCTTGTAGTCCTCCCTGCATGAAGATTATCGATGTCCCGGCAGCATGCATAGGTCCGTAACAGTGCATTTAACCCTTTCTTTGGCCGCTAGCGGTAGTTAAAACCATCTCGCTAATGGCCAAATAATGCCGCTAAAACTAGCAGCGCTTTACCACTAACGCTGCCCACGGCTCAGTGTGAAAGGGCTCTAAAAGAGGACGACTGATTGGAAAAGGGAAAATGATGCATATTATCAGGAGCCAATACATGGGAAAAAATATAGACTGGTATACACTATAACTACAAGCCTGAATAATTATGAATACAAATAATCAACTAATAATAAATACCAGATTGGTACCAGATACACCAATGCACAAAACATTGTAATCTATCAGAAGGCCGAAATTGTTTGATTTACTCGGGGCCTAAAAATTAAACATGTAACTACCAGGAGTATTCTGTGCCTTCATGGCTAGAATAACTGGTCCAATGGCTTCATGATTGTTTTTTCAAATGGTTACAAAGTTTTTGTGGATGGCATAGCTGGCCACCTTTCATTGCCCCTAATAGTACTCTTACGAAAGCCTGTTGTAAAAATGTAGACACACTCACCAGGCAAATGAGTATGTTTTTCCCTATGGGGGGGGGGGGCACAGAGTGACCAATGAGATACAACACAAGCAGCCTCCTTTGAGGTTCTTTTTGCCTGACTTAAAGGAAAGTTAACCCTTAGTAACATGTTACACTCATATTTAGGGTATAACATGTAACATGTTACTAACTAAACAGCGCCACAACCCCCCAAGTTCTGTTGTGACAACGGGCCGAGGATCATCTCCCCGCACCCCTCCTTACAATTTTGTAGGGTTTGAAATGGGAGAAGTACAACTACCATCAGCCATTGCAGTTGATGGGTTTGTAGTTTTCAATGAACTACCAGGGTACTGAACCACCAGGAAATTTATTGACCCTTCCTGTCATTGCTGCTTTACAGGCAAAAAAAAAAAATGCGCTTTTTTTTACCTGCAAAAAAGATGTGCATAAAAAAAAAAAAAAGGTAACTTTTAAATCTTTGACAGAGCTATTTACAAAAGAAGAATAATGGCTTTGTCTCCTTCACTTGTATTAGTGCAGCTTGAGCTATTGAGTCATGATAAAAAAAAAAAGCTTTTTATAACGGGTGGTAAGGAAAAATTAGTTAAGGGCCATACACATGTGACATCCGACCCATGTGTATGGCAGCCGATTCGACAGAAGACAGACGTTCAACCGGCTTCTGTTTAAGTAGCATGTCTGAAAAAGGTCTGCTGATCGGCATAGGAGCAGCGCTTTCAGCTATTGGCTTTGTTTTTTTTTTACTGAACCTCTTCACAGATTTATTTATCTTTATTGCTCAGATACATGCTGTCTTAGTAAAGTTAAAAACTAATTTATATGAGCAGTAAAGTAAACTAGTCAAAAGAAAAACTGGTCATATTGACACCTGTTTACTGTTAGGTACCACAAAGTGCATGCACTTACCATTAATTTCACCAAAACTGAGGGAAAAAAATGTTGAATATATTTTTGGGGGATATTTATTATACCAAAAAATATTGAATTTAAAAAAAAAATGTTGCTCTATTTTTGTTTATAGTGCAAAAAATAAATAAAAACCACAGAGGTGATAAAAAAAGGACATCAATTTTGTTTGGGAGCCACGGCCGCACAATTGTCAGTTAAAGCGACACAGTGCCTAATAGCAAAAAGGGGAAACTAACATGATATTACCTTATATAGAACAGAGCAGGTATTACAATTCCTGCAGAGAAATCCAATAATGTCACACTAAATATAGGTGTCAAAAAATGGTGCTCGTCATAGATCCTTAACATAATCTATGTGCCTCTGTGACATTGGGTCTAATAGGGTGTTCTGGGTTCAATGTGTCAATAAACGCAAGTGCTTAGCAGAGAAATCCCTTTGCACCGTATTCATAATAACAGCGCCTGCCGTCTAGGCTCACTCGTTGACATAGCCTGGCTTTAAAACAAAAGTTGAGAAAGCAACAAAACTTCTAAAAAAGTAGTACACTTTTTTTTTTCACTTTATTGTTGCAGGCCCGCCCCCCCCCTTTTTTTTCTTTTACTTAGCGGCACTAAAATGAAGAATAAAGGGGTTTACATATGTTACAATTCTAAACCTATCAATCAAGCCCATGTTATTCCTTTGGGAGCTTATTTACATGCATATTTATTAGGCTCACATGCTAATTCCCTGCTGTTTTATGCCTGCAAGGCATGTTTATGAGTCATAATTGTTGGTCTCATTTGATGTATTTCACTGAAGTAAGACATTATTCAGTTATGCGGTCTAATGTCAATGAGTTATGATGACCTGATCTTGCAGTGGTAACTAATTCTTTCATGTGTGTTGGAGCATCAATTATTAATCCACAAAGAAACATGATCGGTAACTCGGCACCAACTTGTATAAAGGCAGACAGCAAGTCTAACACTTTCCCTTGTGTTGTTTAAAAGCTGCACACCCGAGGAGCGGTCTAGGAGACTCTGGTACTCATGTATGACAACACCTATGTGGCATTTCTATGCTGTGGCAATAGAAGTAAACAAGGCATGCAGTGAATGTAAATCAGGTGTAGAGCAAAGGTATGAAAAGTATTTGCAAACCAATGAGTTGTTTAATGATGTGCTGGGCCTGGAAAATAAAAGGGAAGAAAAAAAAAAAAAAACACGTGAAGATAGACTGGAAATAGGAAAAGCAGCATTAACATGCAGTGATACCTTCCATAAACAGCTTACAGAGCACGGAAATGTTGGTGCAGCTGGAAAGTGAAGTCCATTTCAACGTTTCATTTTGGACATGATTGCATGTCTTTAGTTATCTTTCTTTGTTTTGTGTTTTTGTCTGTGCAAATCACAATTTGCCTAAATTGCATAAAACTCAATAATGCTGACATGTTGAAAAGGCTGTTTGTGTGATAAGGATTTTTTTTTTCTCTTTTAGCTCAAGCTATCAGGGATTTTGTTGTTTTTATTGACTCTTCAAATGCTTGTACAATATTGCATTCACAGTCATCATGTATATAATATGTTTGTATATTGGTATTCACACCTATATACACACACACATAAATATGGGTGCACATATACATATATTCTATGGGCCAGATTCTCGTAGATCGGCGTAAAACTATGCGGCCGTAACGTATCTCGTTTACGTTACGCGGCCGCAAGTTTTACGGACAAGTGCTTGATTCACAAAGCACTTGCCTGTAAAGTTGCGGCGGCGTAGCGTAAATTCTCCGGCGCAAGCCCGCCTAATTCAAATGATCCAGGTAGGGGGCGTGGATCATTTAAATTAGGTGCGTACCCGCGCGGATTGTACTGTGCATTCGCCGTCCCTAAAATTTCCCGACGAGCATTGCGCTAAATGACGTCGCCTGGACGTCATTGGTTTAGACGTTAACGTAAATGGCGTCCAGCGCCATTCACGGACGACTTACGCAAACGTACTTTTTAAAATTTCGACGCGGGAACGACGGCCATACTTAACGTTGGTTGCCCCTAATAAAGCAGGGGCAACTTTACGCGTCGCAAAAGCTACGGAAACATTGTAAATTCTCTACGTCGACCGCGCGTACGTTCGGGAATCTCGCGTAAATACCTAATTTGCATAGACGACGGGGAAACCGATGTCAGCGACACCTAGCGGCGGGAAAAAAATTGCATCTAAGATCTGACAGCATGAAAGCCTTACGCCTGTCAGATCTAATGGATATCTATGCGTAACTGATTCTAAGAAACAGTTGCATAGATACGCCGGGCCAGATTAGGACTTACGACGGCGCAAATGGCGTTGCGCCGTCGTAAGCCTTTTAAGAATCTGGCCCTATATGTTTGTGTGTGTGCACACATACACTAACACACACATATATACCCATATATATTAGTCAAGGGATTGCTGCACTTAAAAAAAAAAAAAAAAATCAGACATAATCACATACAAGTGAATGGCATATCATGCCACTTGCAATATTCCAGTTTTGGAACTGGAATATTGGAACTGGCAAGATATGCCATTCACTTGCATGTGATTATTTCAGAAAACAAATATTTTAAGTGCAGCAATCTCTTGACTGATTTCTATATATGGCCTAATGGGAAGGTTTGATTGCATGCACTAGAAGACTGCTGTGTGCGGTTCACTCCACCTTGAAGCTATAAATATATAAGCTATCTTACTATATCTATATATATCCATATATAGATATACATGAATAGATATATATATATATATATATATATATATATATATAGTGGGGCAAACAAAGTATTTAGTCAGCCACCAATTGTGCAAGTTCTCCCACTTAAAAAGATGAGAGAGGCCTGTAATTGTCATCATAGGTATACCTCAACTATGAGAGGCAAAATGTGGAAACAAATCCAGACAATCACATTATCTGATTTGGAAAGAATTTATTTGCAAGTTATGGTGGAAAATAAGTATTTGGTCACCTACAAACAAGAAAGATTTCTGTCTCTCACAGACCTGTATCTTCTTCTTTAAGGCTCCATGCACACTGAAGCTGATAAACTGCAGTTTATTGGTGTTTTGGCTTTTTTTTTTTAAGCCCATAAACTGAACTCTATGTTAGCCTATGTGCCCAAGCACACCTGGGCGTTTTTTAGTGTTAATGAGCTCTGGAGTTTATTGGCTTTTTTCTGAACGCCCAAAATTGGCGTTCAAAGTGCAGTTTTTCGGCGGGAAAAAATGCTAAAAAACTCCAAACAATGAAAAACGCTTAAAAACGCTCAAAAACGCTGGCGCCAACATTTTTTTATCCATAAAAAAAAAAGGAAAAAAGCTACACTCAAAAACACTGATTAAAGCTATTGCAAAAACGCAAAAAAACTTTGAAAGGCTCCCTGCAAAGCTACTGGCGTTTTTTTTATAGCTTTTATCAGCTTCAGTGTGCATGGAGCCTTAGGCTGCATTCACACCTGAGCGTTTTGTCGCCTGAAGCGCGACGCCCAAAAACGCTAGAGGGGAAAAAATACATTATTCCCTATGGAGATGGTTCACATCTCCACTCCAAAACGCCTGACGCTGAACGCCTGAAGCTCAAACAAGTTCCGGACCCTTTTTTGTCGCGCAAATCTGGCGGTTTGGGTGTTTTTGAGCGTTTCTATCTCCCATATAAAGCAATGGAAATGCTCGATTCAAGCGACTAGCGCGACAACGAGCGTTTGCTACGGGCGTTTTTTCGCTTTAATCAATAGAACATTTCACCCAAGCAGAAGATAAAAAAAATCTACCAACATAGCAACAAGTGATGAAAATATGATCATTTTTCCTATTGGCTAAAATAAAAAAAAACTCGAACAACGCTGTATGCAAACGCGCAAATAAGCCTGAAAACGCTGGAAAAAAACGCCGGAAAAAACGACCGAACGACCTACGCTCAGGTGTGAATGCAGCGTAATGGCCCGTACACACGATCCGAATATCGGACGAAAGCGATTGTTCGATGAAGAATCGTACAATTTTCGGATCGTGTGTACACTACTTTCGAGAGCCGATCACGACAGTTCATCCGATATTATTCGATCGGACATGCACGAAAATGTTCCTCGTACGATGTCAGATCGTACGATTTTCGTTAAGTTAGTACAGTTGTCGTCCGAAAATACAATACAAATACATTACAACACATGACATCACTTCCGATTATTTTTTTCGGTCGTACGAGAATTTTCGTGACTTTAATAACCTATTTAATTTTACTTGCGACTATTAAGCAAAAAAAATTGGACGATCCGTTGTACGATATTCGGATCGTGTGTATGGGCCATTAGAGGCTCCTCTGTCCTCCACTCATTACCTGTATTAATGGCACCTGTTTGAACTTGTTATCACAGTATAAAGAATCCTGTCCACAGCCTCAAACAGTCACACTCCAAACTCTGGTGAAGACCAAAGAGCTGTCGAAGGACACCAGAAACTAAATTGTAGACCTGCACCAGGCTGGGAAGACTGAATCTGCAATAGGCAACCCGCTCAAATGTGAAATCCGAGGTCTTTGTAAACCCCAGATCTCACATTAAAGAATGGTAAGGAGCTGAGTGGGTGCCATCTTTCCCTTCACTCACCTCAAAGGGGAAAGGATCATCTCCGCCGCTACAGACGCCTCCAGTAAGCGACAGAGATCACCGGGGAGCGGTGGGAGGGGCACCTCGCCCGACACAGATAAAAGTGGTTTCGCGGCAAATTCACCACAGAGACCACTTTTATCTGAAAGCGGACCGCCCGCTGTTTAAAAAGATACCGGGGTTATGGTAGCTATCTGCTGCCATAACAATGGTATTTAACGTCAAACACTCTGAAAGAACTCTGCAGTGGGGCACATGTCCTTATTTAACAGAAGGAATTGTATGAACGTGTTATAGCAGCAGGAGCTGACAGGTGTGGCGGGGGGGCGGAGAGAACAGAGGAGAGCTGCGGATGAAAGAGGCACGTAAACTGACCACGTGTCAGGGCTCAGTAGCCATGATAAACCATGATCAATTTACATGGAGGAGGGCAGAACCAGGCAGGATCAGCCAGGTATTTCAGGTTATACGGGGGGCAAAATCACACAACACAAGCACTGTGCTTCATAACATGCTTTAAAGGAACAGGATCTATTTTTTAAGGGCAACAAACACTTTAACAAAAAACATTTGCTTCCCTTAAAAGAGTAGGCTGGTACTCTTGTATTCTGAACTTCACAAGAATAGTGTTACCCGCATCATAAAGAGGTAACTTCTCCATATGAGGGGCAGTGGCGACTTCTTAGGCTCTGCAGCAGGCTTGGCTACAGCAATTTTGTTCTCTTCCAATGCCAGTTCACTACTCCAATGAGTATGTTGTTTACCTATTTTCACCTGTCAAAAGTTGGAACACTTAAGCACCAGATTAAATCAAGCTTATTCACACAGGTCTATCTATTAATGGACATGGCACAGGAATGTGCACACTTCAAAGAGTGGGAGATGAATGGGACATATATAGAAACAAACTTTGATCTTTCTAAAGTTTTGTGAAATCATATTGCAAGGTGAGGGAATATTTAATAGACAGCGTGGATCAATGTGGATTCCTAATATCCTTTTTCTTCCATTAAGATAACATCTGTTCTGTCCATAAGTAAGCAAATCAAATTTGATGTAAATTAGTGCTGACGGCATAGTAAAATGCCCACCAGGAAAGCAATTCTTGCAAATTTACATTCCTTAAGAAACAGAAATTTGCTGTTTATTTAATATATATTTTCCTTTTCACATTCTGTTGTCTTTTTACACACGCTGTATTCCTACAGCTTTGCGGTCTATGAAAATTAAGATTTAATTGCGCTGCATAGCAGATATGCATGGCATCTAGTATCACTGATTTAAATATTTTCTCTCTAATCTCACATTGTTAAGTAGTGGAAATATCTTCCATCTAGAAGTTACAGATGATGTTTAGAAGATTCAACCTTAGAGGCTTTATAAGCTGATCAAACACAACACATTATATTTTTTAAACAAAAGTGTTTTATATATAGCTTTGATATATACAGTATATGATTGTGACATACGCTAACAAACAAGAAACAAAACCAGAACCAAAAGAAAATGCATATATATATATATATATATATATATATATATATATATATATATATATATATATATATATATATATATATATATATATATATATATATTTATTTTTAAAGATAAAAAACACAGCCTCACAAACGTAACAGCACTCCTGTTATCAGCTCACCTAAGCAGCCAGTGGTGAGCCTGAAGTAATTGGGGCAGAGTCTCTAAATGCGTTAGCGCAAATACACCGGAAAGGGTATAGGGCCTGTTGCCATAGATCAGGGGTCTCCAAACTTTCAAAGCAAAGGGCCAGTTTACTGTCCTTCAGGCTTCAGGGGGGCCGGACTGTGCCCAGTGAGAAGAAAAAATGCCCCGGCATCAGTGCCCCATCATTGGTTTTAATGAGAGAAATAGTGACCCATTCATGATATCAATGAGGAGAGTAGTACTCCATTGATGGTGTCAGTAGCAGTAGAGGGAATGGTGCCCCATTATTGGTGTTAGTTGGTGGAATATTGCACCAAGGGCCAAATAAAGGCAAGGAAAGGGCCACATCCGGCCCCCAGTTTAGAGACCACTGCAATAGGCTATGCACTACCTCCATGCTTTAACTTTATTTATTTTTACAGTGCCATTGCAACTATCATAGGCCTAATTTAGGTATCATTTTCAGTTTGTTTATGTAGATCACATACTCCCATTTACAGTTTTTAACACTATACTGTTTTCAGGACACCAATTGTTCTTCTCATTCTTCCTTAAACTCCTAAAAGTTTTCCCCCCATAACATGTTGGATTTTGATATCTGCATAAATATTTCTAAATGTTATATCATTTTTATTTATGCGTACCCAAATTCCTAGTCCCATGTTTTGCTAGTAAATGGAAAATGTAAATTGGCACAGATGTTGTCTGTCACCTCCACATATAAGATGACAGCAAATCCATTGTTTGATTGTTATGGCCATTCTAAACCAGAAAGTTTATTCCTGAATTGTGATGTAATAATCTCATGAACTGCCTTATTAAATATTTCAAAATACTCATACCTCTTGGCTGTGATATGCCTCTGCCTAAATAAAGATATATATATATATATATATATATATATATATATATATATATATATATATATATATATATATATAAAGGAATATATATATATATATATATATATATATATATATATATATATATATATATATATATATATATATATATATATATATATATATATATATATATAAAGGAATGTGTGAACCACAGAAAAAAATAGTAAATATCAGCCATATCAAACAGCAACAGCATGTGCGCATAGGCATTGGTGTTGATTTACTAAAACTGGAAAAGGCAAAATCTGGTGCAGTTCTGCATAGAAACCAATCAGCTTCCAGATTTTATTGTCAAAGCTTAACTGAACAAGCTGAAGTTAGAAGCCAATTGGCTACCATGCACAGCTGCACCAGATTTTGCACTCCAGTTTTAGTAAATCAACCCCATTGGTTGTTATTTACTAAAGACAAATCCACTTTGCACTTGAAATTGCATGAAAGTGCACTTGGAAGTGCAGTCGCTGTAAATCCGAGGGGGACATGCAAGTAAAATAAAAAACAGCATTTTAGCTTGCACATGATTGGATGATAAAATCAGCAGAGCTTCCCCTCATTTCAGATCTTCCCCTCAGATTTACAGCTACTGAAATTCCAAGTGCACTTTCAGTGCAATTTCGAGTGCACTTTGCATTTGTAGTTTGCACTTGTAGTGCAAAGTGGATTTGCCTTTCATGAATAACCCCCATGGTCTTAAAAAAAATGGTTTTAAATTAATTTAATTTTCATTTTTTTTAATTCCTATTGATTTACAGCGACTGAAATTCCAAGTGCACTTTCAGTGCAATTTCAAGTGCATTTGTAGTTTGCACTTGTAGTGCAAAGTGGATTTACCTTTCGTGAATAACCCCCATAGTCTTAAAAAATGGTTTTAAATTAATGTATTTTTTTTTTTAATTCCTATTGATTTTTACAGTGCACTGCAGAATGCTGGAATTGAAAAAAAAACAAGGAACATAAAATGCATAGACCTTGCATTTCAAACATATTTCCAAATCTCCCATCCACTATAATAAAAAAAAAAAAAAAAAAAAAGGTAAAACTAAACAAATAAGTAACTATTAATAAATCTTGTGAACGTGATACAAGATAAGACATACCATGGTGTAGGTTCCTTTTTTTGGTACTTTTTCCAATTATAAAAGAGATCAGTAACTGTATTTTTTCTAGTTGGATTCAATATACATACATGAAGCAAAACAGTTATCATATGCTAACGGCACTGCTGACTTTCACGTCTACTTTGTATATACACTTTGTTCTACGAGCTGGAGACATGTTTCCACCACACAAAACTTTTTAACAAAGAGGATGATTCTGATTGTCATTGTATAAAATAGTGTCTACATTTTCGGTTTAATGATTTTTTTCCTCCTGTAAAGCTCTGTAATAGAATTAAATATATCTCCAGGTTTGCTTAAAAAAAATATAATTAGAACTGATTAGTAATAATAAGAAGCTGTAACAGGAAAGGTAAACACTGAAGACATGTATTATTACAGTGAGGGAAAAGGAAAATTAAAATAACCTGGAACACTTGTGTGTGCAATTCATCATTAAGCAATGCAAAAAAGAACAAAAGCAAATGTTGGCTCATTCTAGAACTTCTTTGTCATCATTAATGTATGCCGGATTTCACAGCTGAATCACTATTAGACTGAAAAAGATTTTCATTAGGGGGAGAAAACTCCTTGGCGGCAGGAATAGCAAGCTAGCGGGTCAAAACGAATATGATAAATCTAGGGGAACAGTTGCTGTACTCTGGTTACACTTATGACGTTGCTCTGAGCAGAGGGGACTTCATATTTGGCAATCACCTGTACAATTTGTATAACCCTAGAGGATGCAAAGACCATTTTATACAGCATGGCTTTGGTAACACATTTCATTATCATCTCAGTTTTACCAAATTGATACAAATAGCCTACCTTCTGTTTAAGGCTATCTGCTTGCTTGATCACCACATCTAATTGCCATTCAGGAGGATGCCTACACTTGGTCTTCTAGCTAACTGAACTTGCCATGTATCCTATTGCAGACTTGGGCATACATTTTTCTTAAAGAATCGGTTGATGGAATTTATAGTGTACATGCACTGCAAAAGTTGATTACTTATTAGACTGACAATAGACCATTTCAACATTTGATGTCTTCTGCAAACTTAAAGAGGGGGTTCACCCTATAAAAGATTTCTAACACTACATCCAGCCCAGTTCTGCAAATAAAATTACACTGACCTTTTTTTTTTTTTCGCCGTAGATAGCGTTTATCGTTAGAATTCACCGCGGCTTCCGGGTAGGGAATCCCGCGGGAGTGGGCGTTCCTATTGACATGCCAATTGATTGACATGCTAAACGACGGCACGCACAGCGCGTCACGACTTCCCGAAAGAAGCTCGGGTCGGCTCGGCTCTATTCGGCGCCTGTGCACCGGCGCCAAATAGAGCCAAGCCGACCCGAGCTTCTTTCGGGAAGTCGTGTCGTGCTGTGGGCGCCGTCGTTTAGCATGTCAATCAATTGGCATGTCAATAGGAACGCCCACTGCCGCGGGATTCCCTACCCGGAAGCCGCGGTGAATTCTAACGATAAACGCTATCTACGGGGAAAAAAAAAAAGGTCAGTGTAATTTTATTTGCAGAACTAGGCTGGATGTAATGTTAGAAATGTTTTATAGGGCGAACCCCCGCTTTAAAGAGGAAGTAAACCCAAAAAAATGTTTCCTGCAAAAAAAAAAAACCTGCAAGAAAAAGGCATAATGAGCTAGTATGCTATGCACACTAGCTCATTATGTGGCACTTACCTGAGATCGAAGCCCTCAAAATGCTCCTCGTTCCCCTGCGCCAACATGTCCCCTCGGAGCGTTTTTCTTGTATCACCGCTCCGGCGCTGTGACTGGCCGCAGTGGCGATGACGTCATTCTCATTGATAAAACCAGCACACTCAGTGCGCCTGCGCCATTATCTACGGCGCACATGCACCGTAGACATCAGTGCAGTGTTTTCTGCAAATATCTCCTTAACCTTGTAGGTTGAGGAGATATTTTTTGCACCTACAGGTAACCCTTAACCTAGGCTTACCTGTAGGTGCAAGTTGTCTGGTTGGGTTTACAACCACTTTAAATTGCCTCATGTATAAATTTGCAACTTACCAACTCTTAGGTTCAGTTCACATACAGCCGATTCACATATATGCAGGCTGGATGTGATGTGAAGTAAAAAAAGGGGCCTGTGCGTTTTTCAGTCCAGTTCAGGTGTGATTTAACCACTTGACCTCCGGAAGATTTACTCCTCGTTATGACCAGGGCATGCAATATGGCACTACGGTACTTTAACCCCTTCCCGACCAGCCGCCGCAGTTGTACTGCGGCAGATTGGCTCCCCAGGGCGAAACAATGTTACCTTACGTCGGTTCGCCTTTTTACCACTAGGGGGCGCGCGTGTGGCTCGCTGCCGAACCCAATGTGAGTGCCCAGCGGCAGCGATGACCCGCCAGGCACACGCGAACGTTCGTGAAAGGTAGAGAACTGGGATCTGTGTGTGTAAACACACAGATCCGGTTCTCTCAGGGGAGAGTAGACTTATTATGTGTTCATACTAAGTATAAACACTGATCTCTCTCTCCTCCTAGTCAGTCCCATCCCCCCACAGTTGAAACACACCTAGGGAACATAGTTAACTGCTTGATAGCCCCCTAGTGTTAACCCCTTTCCTGCTAGTGACATTTATACAGTAATCGGTGCATTTTTATAGCACTGACCGCTGTAAACTTGTCACTGGTCCCAAAAATTTGTCAAAAGTGTCCGATTTGTCACTCGGAGTCCTGATTAAAATCGCTGATCACCGGTATTACTAGTAAAAAAAATAAGCACACTTTGACAAAGACAGCCAGGATTGTGTACCTGAATGAGTTTGAATCATAACACTTAGGTTGTTGCAGTAATGCAGCCTTACTTCTCAGTAATAGTTGTTTGCTATTTGGAAAAAATAGATGAGATGGTATTGCACTCCAATAGCATAGAATGGTGTAAGTGGTAAAATAGTATAAATAACTAAAATAGTATAATTGATAAATGAATGTGCAAATATGCAAATAGACTGACTGAAAGATAAAATCGTACAAATGTTTGCTATTTGCTTGTATTCCCCCAATGGAGGCTGGCCTGTTTGCTGTCTGAGCTCAGGGCCAACAAAGAACTCTCTATCAAGACAATTCCAACAGCACCTGACAAACTATTTTTTTTCTTAAATGTCTGTTATCCGCTCCAAGCACAAGCTGGCCATACATGGATTGAAATGTGTCCAGTTTAGTAGGAACCGGATGAATTTCTTCAATGTATGGTTGTGGTCGCTCACGATAAGCCAAAGGGCTGCAGCACTGATCAGTGTATTCTGAGGCCCCGTACACACGGCCGAGGAACTCGACGTGCCAAACACATCGAGTTCCTCGGCGTGTTCAGTCCTGGAGCCGCCGAGGAGCTCGGCGGGCCGAGTTCTCCCATAGAACAACGAGGAAATAGAGAACATGTTCTCTATTTCCTCGCCGAGGTCCTCGTCGGCTTCCTCGGCGGAAAGTGTACACACGGCCGGGTTTCTCGGCAGAATTCAGCCAGAAACTCGGTCGGAAGCTGAATTCTGCCGAGGAAACTGGTCGTGTGTACGGGGCCTCACAGTGGTGGAGTCCCGCTGTCACAATGATTTTCTCATCCATTTTGGATGTGTGGATGGGGAAATCAGCAATGCCTACCTTTATAGAGAACATAGGTCAGTTCTACACAGAGAGAATACAAGTAAATGATTAAAAAAAAAAATCTCTGAGAAGTAGAGTTGCAATATTATTACAATTCAAGAGAGTAGATTCAGATTATTACAACTGCCCATTGGTGTTTAGTTATCTTTACAGCAAACTAGTTAGTTACTGGTAAATAAGAAGTAACTATTAACACTAGAAACACTAGTCTAAAGGAATATTATATACCCCATAAAATCATGATCAGTATCTTAGTATTTCTGTAAATGTTATTTACATAGCTGACAAAATTTAACTGACAAAAGTAAAATCTCACATGTTTATACTCAAATCTAAATTATTAATTATGATTGTAACCATGGAATTTTGACAGCATAATGATGGTTTTTCAAGAGGAACAAGGGAGTGATAGCATTTATTATTAATCAGTAGGATTGTCTCAGGTTGAGAGCAGTGAAGGAATTTGGGTCTATGAGTAAGCAGTTGTGACTGCAGATGGTTTTAAATGTGAAATCCACCAAACCACATTTATGGAGAAAATCCTTAAAGCTGATGCTTTTGCACAGTCCTTGATGATCTTGTTTTATATCACGCACCAAAATAAAATATTTATTTTATAGCAACAGTCTGAGCAGAATTACACTGACATACAGTTTTATGTATACCCATACAATAATAAAAAGGAAGAAGAAAACAAGTGCCTTATGGAGACAATCAGATATGTCAATCCTTTATAAAGGAGGCAGAAACACAGCTAGAAAGACAGCGCTTTATTCAGATATTTGAATGCATAGAAGATATTAGCCAACATATCAATACACAGTGCTGTGTGGTTGGGCAGCACGTTTGTTGTTCCCACAATCTGGGTCCCACCACAGTAGCAGCTGCCTTTAAAGTGCCCTATGCTCTCACAGCTACCCTCCACCTGCTGCTGTTCATGTGAACTATGGAACAATTCCAGTTTTACGGAGGTTGCCTGACATTCAGCACCAGTATGAGCACACAGACAGGGGATTAAGGCTTCATGTACATGGGATGTTTTTACAACCTCTCCTGAACTATTTAACTTGACAGATAGTAACCCACGTTTAAAACGTCAGTTTTCCGCTTGTACGTTTACAAATATATATATATATATATATATATATATATATATATATATATTTTTTTTTTTTTTTTTTTTCAAAACCGACAAAAATGTAAAAACACCTGTAAACCAAACGCGGCTAAACGCGAGTTATCGTGTTTAGAAGTGTTTGGCGCTTAAAATGCCTCTAAACTCAGCTTCTAAACTCATTTGTTTGCGTTCCAAAACAGTCTCTAAACTCAACTGCCTAGAAACGACTGTAAACGACTTTGTGGACATGTACGGATAAGATAACAGAGAAGAGTTCAGGAGCAGTTAAAAACAAAATGCCCAACTGCTCGTAAATGTAAGTTTACCAGCAGCAGTGTACATGAGGCCTTAAAGCAAAATTCCATTACATATAAACACACAAATAAATATATAAAAGTAACTTACGCACCAAAGGATTTGCATTTGTATCCATTCTTTCCATACACAGATTTACACAGCCCTGGCTATACAAGAGAGCTTGGACATTTCCCTTTACCAAAGATGCAACAGGAAGTTAGGAGAAATCTCTCAAAGTGAGAATTCCCCTTTTATACAGTTGTCCCAAGAAAAAGTGTTCTCATTGGACAATATCTCCTTACCACTTGTTCGGAGGACAAATCTAAAATGTTGTATTTCCCCTTATTTTCTTTCTTGATAATAATGGTCAATAGTACACAGAGAGGGGAAAATATCCCCAAGGGCAGTGGTTCTCAACTCCTGTCCTCGGGACCCACTAACAGGCCAGATTTTAAGTATTACCTTAGGGAGATGCAGACTAGAATACTGCAATCACTGAGCAGCAAATTACATCACCTGTGAAGTATTTTGGTTATCTTGCAAACAGACAGACAGACAGATGGACAGCTATCCCACCAAGAATACAGGTCAGTGAAATAATTGCCATTCAAACTCATCAAGACCCACTACATCGTCGTTGGTGACTGAGCCAATGAGTGGAAGTGCCTCTAAATGGGACTGAGATTTTTAATGGAGAAAAACTCAACCATGTACAGCCAGCCTTTGGATTGGACTATTTTACAGTATGCAAGGTTTGCTGCCACCCAGAAAATAATTTCTGGGCAGCATACTTGCAGAACTACTTTAAATCTGAACTCTGAAGGCAGATAACATCATGATAACATCTAACATCATGTATTTTATTAATTTATAAAACAAGTATTATACATATGGCTGGCAAAGGTTACCCAAACCTCTTGATATCATTCTCCTCTAATGATATTCACAACAGCACTCAGACTAGGAAAGGAAGGGGTAGTACTAGAAATCAGTGAGGCTCTACTGGGTTTGTAGAGATATGCTTTCTATTGAACGAAACATTTCTGTAGGGAGGAATGTTTTGAGTCGCTGCTTCTTCTTCACTAATTAGCCTTAACATTTTCCTTAGTAGCGTGGTATATACCCCACTTAATACTTTAAAGCGGTGGTTCACCCTCCTTCACATCATTAGACCATTACATTCGGCATCGTAGCGCGAGCTACGGTATGCCGGTCTTAAATTTTTAATCCCCGTACTCACTGTGCTATCGCTCATTGAAGAATCCGACTCCCGCGGGGAATGGGCGTGCCTATGGAGAGGGAGGATGATTGATGGCCGGCTCTGGCACGTCACGCTCCCCGAAGACAGCCGGAGTAGGTCTCGGTTCTTCACGGCGCCTGCGCACAGGCTATGCGCAGGCGCCGTGAATAGCCAAGCCTATTTCGGCTATTTCCGGAGAAGCGTGACGTGCCAGGGCCGGCCGTCAATCACCTTCTCTCACCATAGGAACGCCCATTCCCCGGAATCTCCAATGAGCCATAGCACAGTGAGTACGGGGATAAAAAATGTAAGACCGGCATACCGTAGCTCGCGCTACGATGCCGAATGTAATGGTCCAATAAAAAAAAACATTTTTTTTTTTTTTTAACAGGGTGAACCCCCGCTTTAAGAATAAATCTAGGGATGTGTTTGTACAATAAATCTGAACTTGTGGGGCATATAAGAGTATACAGGTACAATAAACTTGAAAGAACCCAAAACTGCTGTGTTCTTCAGTTGCACAGGTTTACCTGAAATCTTTTGCAGTGTTTGTTTCTGCATCCTGTCTTTAGTACCTGTAGGTGTTTGTTATAGTTGCCCTTCCCTGTCCCTCCTGTAAACTCTACTTCAACTGTGAGAAACAGTTTGTATCATTGCAGGTCCCAGACTTGTTTGAATGGAAGTTTGAATGAATTCTTAAGGCTGCATTCACATCTGAGCGTTTTGTTTTTAGGCAGAAAGTCAATAGTTTTTACCGCAATTTTTCACAGGTCAAAAGGTCACCCATGTAAATAGCATTAAAATGCCTGTAATCTGCCCAAAAAGAAGCCCATGTACTTTAAGATTCAGGCATTTTGCTTCAGGCTACAAAAAGCTCAGATGTGAACAGGGACCATTTAAATGAATGGGATGTTGGGCATTTTTCGGGCATTTTTTCTGGTGTTTTACGAGCTGAAACGCTCAGGTGTAAATGCAGCCTAAATCTTGCTTAGGACTGCCAACTACAGAATCTAAATAGGATACAGTAAATCTATATTGTATCACACAGAAATTTCCAAATCATTTGGCACTGCAATACACTATTGTGCATAGTCCATGCAGAGGAAAAAATGCCTGTAATCTGCCCAAAAAGAAGCCCATGTACTTTAAGATTCAGGCATTTTGCTTCAGGCTACAAAAAGCTCAGATGTGAACAGGGACCATTTAAATGAATGGGATGTTGGGCATTTTTCGGGCATTTTTTCTGGTGTTTTACGAGCTGAAACGCTCAGGTGTAAATGCAGCCTAAATCTTGCTTAGGACTGCCAACTACAGAATCTAAATAGGATACAGTAAATCTATATTGTATCACACAGAAATTTCCAAATCATTTGGCACTGCAATACACTATTGTGCATAGTCCATGCAGAGGAAAATAAAGCATTGATCTTCAAAGGTTGAAACTGTGTTAAACTTTTCTCTCTTCCCTCTCATCTGCAAACCCATGTTGAGTTATACTAGTGCACTGGAGCGCTGTGTTTTACACCTTTAGAGGATCTCCTTACCAGGATATTTGGGGAAGATGCTAACAGCAATCTGGATTCAGGTTTGTGGTGACCAGCCTCTGAATTTCAGGGAATATCCTTTTGCTGGTTTTGACTCCCTGTAATAGGGGTCAACAGAGTCTGGTGAGTGCGCTGTGCATCTATATGTTGGTGGAAAGGACATTACTTTGTCTTCACTTCTGGTGGATGAATATTTCCCTTTATCTTGATCCCATTTGGACCTTGTTTATTTTATGGACTATCATAATATTATATTTTATATATATATATATATATATATATATATATATATATATATATATATATATATATATATATATATATATATATATATATATATATATACACACACATATACATATACATATACATACAGTGGGGATCGAAAAGTTTGGGCACCCCAGGTAAAAATTTGTATTATTGTGCATAACAAAGCCAAGGAAAGATGGAAAAATCTTCAAAAGGCATCAAATTAGACATTCTTATAATATGTCAAAAAAAGTTAGATTTTATTTCCATCATTTACACTTTCAAAATTACAGAAAGCAAAAAAATGGCGTCTGCAAAAGTTTGGGCACCCTGCAGAGTTAATATCTTGTACTGCCCTCTTTGGCAAGTATCACAGCTTGTAAACGCTTTTTGTAGCCAGCCAAGAGTCTTTCAATTCCTGTTTGAGGTATCTTTGCCCATTCTTCCTTACAAGTCTTCCAGTTCTTTGAGATTTCTGGGCTGTCTGTCACGCACTGCTCTTTTAAGGTCTATCCATAGATTTTCAATTATGTTGAGGTCAGGAGATTGTGAGATTGTGAAGGCCATGGCAAAACCTTCAGTTTACGCCTCTTGATGTAATCCCCTGTGGATTTTGAGGTGTGTTTAGGATCATTATCCATTTGTAGAAGCCATCCTCTCTTTAACTTCAGCTTTTTCACAGATGGCATCAAGTTACCATCCAAAATTTGCTGAAATTTTATTGAATCCTTCTACTCGTGAAATGTTCCCTGTGCCACTGGCTGCAATACAACCCCAAAGCATGATTGATCCACCCCCATGCTTAACAGTTGGACAGAGGTTATTTTCATTAAATTCTGTGCCCTTTGTTCTCCAAACGTACCTTTGCTCATTCCGGCCAAAAAGTTCTATTTTAACCTCATCGGTCCACAGAACTTGTTTCTAAAATGCATCATGCTTGTCTATATGTTCATTTGCAAAGTTCAAACGCTGATTTTTGTGGTGAGGACGTAGAGATTTTCTTCTGATGACTCTTCCATGAAGACCATATTTGTACAAGTATCTCTTTATAGTGGAATAGTGTACCACAACTCCAGTGTCTGCCAGATCTTTCTGGAGGGATCGTGCAGTCAAACGTGGGTTTTGAATTGCTTTTCTCACAATCCTGTGAGCTGTTCTGTCTGATATTTTTCTTGGTCTTCCAGATCTTGCTTTAACTTCCACTTGTCCTGATGACTGCCATTTCTTAATTACATTCCGAACAGAGGATATTGACATCTGAAAACGCTTTGCTATCTTCTAATAGCCTTCTCCAGCTTTGTGAGCATCAACTATTTTCAGTTTCAGTTTTTTAGACAACTGCTTAGAAGAACCCATGGTGCTGATTGTTGGGGCAAGGTCAGATGAGTCTGGGCATTTAAAACCTTTGAGATTGACATCACCTGGTCTTCCCAGACGATGATTGAGAACAATCTAGGACACTGGCAGGTCTCAGGTTGCAAAGAGGGCAGTGCATGCTATAAATTTTGCAGGGTGCCCAAACTTTTGCAGACGCCATTTTTTTGTTTTCTGTAATTTTGAAAGTGTAAATGATGGAAATAAAATCTAACTTTTTTGACATATTATAGGAATGTCTAATCTGTAATTTGATGCCTTTTGGAGATTTTTCCATCTTTCCTTGGCTTCGTTATGCACATTAATACAAATTTTTACCTGGGGTGCCCAAACTTTCGATCCCCACTGTGTATATGTATATATATATATATATATATAGTCACACTATTCACATCACTTTGGTGGTGGTTTATATGGCATTTTCATGTGCTTTCACTTCACTGTGATTATATGTTTATTTTTACTGAATACCCTATATTTGGGAGCGTTGTTTATATTACTGTATTTATCGGCATATAACACGCACCTTCACTTTAAGAGGGAAGTTTAAGGGAAAAAAAAACTTTCCACAGCCCCTTGCACAACACACACCCCCTTGCACGACACACTTTTATTATAAAGCCCCCCTCCCCTGCACTCCCAGGAGACCCCTAGTCTCCTGGGACAGCACTGTCGGCATACTCTAAAGTTGAAAAAAAATTCACACTGGCATCCCCTTCTCATACCCCGCTACTCCTGTGTGACTTTAATTTTAAATCAAAGCTTCTAACTACCTCCATTAACACTGGACCCAGTCATGTGACTGCTCTCCTCTCTTTTTTTGACAGTCACATGACCGCTCTCCTCCTCCAATCAAAATTAACTCTAGGAGGAAGCAGAGTGGGAGGAGGAGAGCAGCCACAACGAGCAGTAATTATTGAGGTAATCAGAGGCTATTTAGATTGAGAGTGACACAGGAGGAGCGAGATATGACTATGATATGAGGGCTAGCAGTAATGTATTTTTTTTTACTGGCAGCGCTGTCCCAGGGCCAGGAGAGGCGGGGCAGCCGGCCCAACAACCCCTCCCAATGGGTGGCACCCGAGGCAGACTGCCCGATCCCAGGCCCCTCCTATTGGTAAAAAAACAGATATTGGTGTATAACCCGCAGGCACAGTTTACCCTCTATTTTCAGGGTAAAAAATTGTGTGTTATATGCCGATAAATACGGTAATTCCATTTAACCATTTGTAGGTAGCTGTTGCACCTTATAACGAGCCGCTCCTCTATTTAATACTGTATTAGTCAACATGGTTTCTAATTTGATTTCACTTATTCTTGGTACGAGTTACCATTTGTGTAGGTGCAAGAACCTTATTAGGTTTTGTATTTCTTGCATTCTATTGCAAGGCCAAGTGGACCTTGGATGATTTTGTTTAACAGCTTTGGGGCAGTTTTAACACACTGGTCCAGGCTTAACTTTAAGGCTCCTTTCACACTGGGGCGATTTTCGAACGTTATTCGAGCGAAGCCTCATCTGCAATCCCAATGTGAAAGCCTGAGTGCTTTCAGAGCTCTTTTACACTGCCAGCGCCCCGAAAAACACTGGTAAAGCACCGCTAAGACCCTAATGTTTTAGGGCTTTTTTGCAGTGCCTCAGTGTGAAAGGGCAAGGCGGTTTTACAGCGCTTTCAATTCATTTCAATGGAGAGGGGCCTTTTTGGAGTGTTTTTTTAAGCGCCCAAAAGCTGCTCCAAAGATGCTGCTTGCAGGACTCAGTGTGAAAGGGTCCATTGAGATGCAAGGAGAGCGTTTTATGAGCGTTTTAATAGCGCTATGTTTAATGCTAAAACGCTGTAAAAAGGCTTCAGTGTGAAAGGGGTCTAAATAAAATTTATGGATTTGATATTAGGCATACTTTATAATTTATTTATTTTCTAATATTAACTGAGGCTTCAATACATTTGTTGGTCTTTTTAGTGTGCAGCCTAGTCTTTGCAAAGTGTTACTGTATTTATGTTCTGTGTTCCTAAATCTCCCTTTTTTGTTATAATATTATAGTATAATTCTGAGTGGGTGCACAGTTTCCTTCATTTTGAAGTGGGTTTCTGTGTATATACCGTTTATCAGCATTTTTTTTTTATAAATTTGTGTCACCTCATAAAACTATTTTCTTTTCCCAAATAAAATTACAGCTAATCCATAAAATAAACCTGTAATCTGTAGCGTTCCTCACAAGTTTCAGTATTGTTTTGCCCTCCAGTTTTTAAAACCAGTTTAAACACTTGTGCCCTGGAGCTGAAAACAGGCACACATGACGCCTAATAATCATCGTATAATCAGTACTGCATTTAGAAGAAATACAGGGAGCTGTCATTTAGTAAAGTAAGTATTACTTCAACACTGTTATAATCCTTTTCCCCTCCACTTCATTTGCACCTGGCATTTGATTGCCGATATCACTCTACATCAGGGTGCAAACCTTCTGAGGGAATATTGAGAAGAAATACAATGCTTTCAACTGTTAGTATTTGCAGTGGACTTACTAAATCACACAGCACTAAGTTGCAGTGTCTAGAGATTTGCACATCAACCAACCAACCAACCGGCTGTATTAAATACCATCTGGCAACGAAGACTGAAAGATGAAGATTTAAATTAGATACACATAGTTTCAAAAAGGAAAATAAACAACTTTTGGGAGGAAAAAAATAGTGTGGAGTACCCAAGTTAATGTAGCTCTCAACCAAGAATATCAATAATGCTGAAAATTAATTCCAGTGATATCAAGCGATAATTATTAAATTACCAAAGTCCTTCACTTGTGTCTACGTGCAGCAAATAAGTTGTACTATATTTCTGGCAGGAATAAACTATAGTAGAAAAAAAATAGGTTTGGAGTTAAAGCTGAACTCCAAGCAGATGGGAAAAAAAGAATCCATTTATACATTCATTAAAAATGTGAAATGTATTTTACATGTAACTAATATTAGTATAATTGTTATTTGTATAAGGTGCCTTGAAAAAGTATTCATACATTTTGCCATGTTACAACCAAAAATGTAAATGTATTTTATTTGGATTTTATGTGATAGATCAACACAAAGTGGCACATAATTGTGAAGTGGAAGGAAAATTATAAATGGTTTTCAAAATGTTTTACAAATAAATATCTGAAAAGTGTGGTGTGTTTTTGTATTCAGCCCTGTTTTTAACGCATACTGTTAGACAGGTTAATTTGGTTGTTCTGCAGGCTGGTCGGTAAAGAGGCTTGGTTTTTCCCTGGGCATTCCCCAAGTTTTGTTGTTATTTGTGTTAGCCTTCCTATGCCACTTACTGCGATTGGCAGCAATAGATGGGGGCGGTGGACATGTTTTTGTTTCACCTGTGGTGTTTATATTGGTCCAGCAGTGCACCAACACCTTTGCAGCCATTGTGCTATATGCTGGGTGTTTGGTGTGCTCCTGTACCTTTAAGAAGGGATGGGCTCCCCCTCAGTCCACCTGCCCCCATCTATCCATTAGAATGCATGTGCCTCCACTGTGGGGACGCTCATTGTTTAGTGTTAGGACCACAGGCTACAGGGTGCCTTGGCGTGGCTCTGTGGCTCACGCATGCATTTTCAAATGCGTGCGGACAAAACCCCTGTTTTTAACGCATACTGTTAGACAGGTTAATTTGATTGTTCTGCAGGCTGGTCGGTAAGGTTTTTCCCTGGGCATTCCCCAGGTTTTGTTATCTGTGTTAGCCTTCCTATGCCACTTACTGTGATTGCCAGCAATAGATGGGGGCGGTGGACACATTTTTGTTTCACCTGTGGTGTTTATATTGGTCCAGCAGTTTACCGACACCTTTGCAGCCATTGTGCTATTATATGCTGGGTGTTTAGTGTGCTCCTGTACCTTTAAGGAGGGGTGGCTCCCGTTCAGTCCACCTGCGTTTGCAAATGCGTGCGGACAAAACCGGTTTTTAATGCATACCGTTAGACAGGTTAATTTGGTTGTTTTGCAGGCTGGTCGGTAAGGAGGCTTGGTTTTTCCCTGGGCATTCCCCAGGTTTTGTTATTTGTATTCAGCCCCCCCTGTACTCTGATACCCCTAATTAAAATCTGGTGGAACCAATTGCCTTCAGAAGTCACCCAATTAGTGTGTTCTGTGAAGTCCACAGAGGTTTGTTAGAGAACCTTTGTGAACAAACCGCATCATGAAGGCCAAGGAACACACCAGACAGGTCAGGGATAAAGAAAAAAAATGAAGTAAAATGAAAGATAAAGTCAAGTTAAAGCAGGGTTAGGCTATAAAAAAAAATCCCAAGCTTTGAACAACTCATGGAGCACTGTTCAATTCATCACCCAAAAATATAAAGCGTATGGGCACAACTGCAAACCTACTAAGATATGGCCATCCACCTAACTTGACAGGCCAGGAAATGAGAGCATTAATCAGAGAAACAGCCAAGAGGCCCAGGTCTGCAGAGATTCACAGCTCAGGTGGGAGAATCTGTCCACAGGACAACCATTAGTTGTGCACTCCACAAATCTGGTCTTTATGGATGAGTGGCAAGAAAAAAGCCATTGTTAAAAGAAAGCCGTTTTTAGTTCGCGATAATTCATGTGGGGGACACAGAAAACATGTGGAAGAAGGTGATTTGGTCAGATGAGACAAAAATTTTACTTTTTGGCCTAAAACGCTATGTGTGGTGGAAAACTAACACTGCACATCACCCTGACACACCATCCCTACCGTGGAATATGGTGATGGCAGCATTATGTTGTGGGGAAGTTTTTCTTCAGCAGGGAGAGAGAAGCTGGTTAGAGTTGATAGGAAGATGGATGGAGCCAAATACAGAGCAATCGTAGAAGAAACCTGTTATGCCCCATACACACAATCGGAAATTCTGACAAGAAAAGCCTGAGCCACAAGACAAATCCTATGGCAGGTAATACAGTTCACATACTGCTGCATGAGCATTCACTCCCCTTGTACTTTTCCAAATTTTCAGGTGTTACAACTAAAATTTTAAGCAGAGTTCCACCCAAAAGTGATTCTCCACTTATCTGCCTCCGATGCCACATTTGGCACCTTTCGGGGGAGAGGGGGAGCGAATACCTGTTTTTGACAGGTATCTGCCCACACTTCTGAGAGATCTCGCCCCCTTCTTCTTTACCAACCACCAGGCCATTCAGAAAGTGCAGCACGCTTTGCACATGCACTATAGGGAATCATCAATGAAGCCGCACTGCCGGTTTACTTTACAGGTAATGGTAGCGGCGGCGGCAGCACCCAAGAGACGATGGAAACATTGGCTGGGGTGCAGACAACGCTAGATTCCAGGACAGGTAAGTGTCTTAATGTTAAAAGTCAACAGCTACAGTATGTGTAGCTGCTGACTTTTAATTTATTTTATTTTATTTGGGGGCGGAACTCCGCTTTAAACTAGTATTTTTATCACTTGATTTACACAATACTTGTTATTTTATGACAAGTTCTTATATAGCACGGTGAATTTACGCAGCACTTTACACATATTTTGTACATTCACATCAGTCCCTGCCCTCAAGGAGCTTACAATTTAAGGCCGGCCATAGACGGTCCATACCTCAACCTGTTCAGCAGGTACAAACCGTGTATGAGCTGAATGTACCAAGTTGATCAATCAACTAGGGTACAACCAGCCTGACGGATTTACTTGCGATTATCACTAGCAGCTGGTATAGCTGCTACCAATAATCACTGTCTTCTCCCAACAGGGACAGGTTCCCCTGCCGGGAGAATGACAATTGAGGGATTCCCTTGTAAACACTGTCTGTGTTGATGGGGGAATCATGCGAATTTAAGAGATGTGCACAATCTACAGCCTGCATAAGGTCCCTAACTCACATTTATAAATATACATGGGCCAATTTAGATAGGAGCCAATTAACCTACCAGGATGTCTTTGGAGTGTGGGAGGAAACTGGAGTACCCGGAAAAAATAAAATTCAATCTATGTAAATAGTGGCTATTGTTTTCCCTTGCTCTGCATCCCCCTTTAGTAATCTCACAAGCTATTTAGAAGTCTTCTCTGATTAATACCCACTTCAGGCAGTCACTGAATTTTTAAAAACTATCCTAGTCTACACTGTGTAATATTCTTTTCATATTTTTTAAAAATACATTTACATCAAGTCAATATTAACATTAAAATACAGGAAAACCCGTAAACTGGTCAACCATTATGAGATGAGATCTAAAAAGTTCCTTCCAAGTTGATAACTGAGCCATTTGATTACATGTACTCCTGCAAAGTGGGTATTGACGAAAAGTAAAAAGTTCTTGATTCACATATTATTGCTTGTAAAGCATATATGTGCAGAGTTTTAAAAGCCTGTGAATAGACTGAAACATCTCAACAGAAATTGGTTGATTACAATGAAAAGGTCTCATTACAAGTTGACTATAAAATTAAAGTAATTCATTCCATATGTCTTAGCCGAGCTGTGTTTCCCATTATATCAGCAGAAAAAAAATAATGTAAATATTCTTTATGAAACAAGCTGTTAAGTATGTTACAGTTCTTTTGTTCTTTGATTGGCTTATTATTTCAGCATCCATCCTGCAAAGCGGCAACTGATTTTTCTTGCTGCATGCACTAACTGCTCAATATACGACAACAATTAGAAAGGCAAGAAGTACTTGATTCATCTGTGTTCTTGCCTATAGAATTGTCTTCTAAACTTTTTCCTTTACAGTTAAGTTAGTGCCTTAAAAAGGAGATATAGAACAAACAAAAATGCAAAGTGACCTCTTATCAACGAAATAACAAAGTTGAGAAGATCATCTGACATGACTACATTTTCAGAACTATGACATCACCACACAAGAAGGCTGCCTGTTGGTATTTATATTAATTAATGAGGATCTGCATCACAGGACGACGTAATTGATGATTGGTTAATTACATCATGGTACTTTTTTGTTTTTTTATAGATTACTTGTCAAAGTGTATGGTGTGTTTATTTACTATTTAAATTGTTTGTGCATTACTGGGGAAAGGGGATAGCATATGGGGGCTTGTGGGGAAGAGGTCATTGTCCTCATCAACATAGGGACAAAGTACCCTTTCATACAACATGGCCATGTGGCCTAGTATGGTTTAGGAGGGAGGACTGCTTGCCTGCAATTTTTAGGAGAGAACATTTTATAACTTTTTCAAAACTTTTAAGAAAAAAGTAAAAAAAAAACACAATAAATGTCTTTTATGTGCAAACATTATTAAGTAAATGCATATATATGATGTTAATCAAAAGTCTAATTTTCATTACCCCATGGAAAAGCCCTTTAAATTACTAAACAGAATCCTTTGTTAGTAGAATATTTGGCAGATTTTGTTGTATATAGAAGCAAGGTATTAAACCACCGCGCAGTGGAGCTTCAAACGTTTTTAAAACATTCCAAGGCATCACTACATGTAATTCAAAATAGCATGTGCCTATTGTAGGTTCTAGTCTAGACTTACAGAAGGTAATTATCAAATCCAAAACACAAGGGGGTTGATTTACTAAAGCCAAATAGACTGTGCACTTTGTAAAATGCAGTTGCGTTCTCTAAGTGCAGTTGCTCCAGAACTTAGTAAACGAGGTTAAGCTTCACTTTGCAAAAAATACCCAATCACGTGCAAGGAAAAAAAAACAAAAAAAAAAACAGCATTTTTGCTTGCTGGTAAGGCCGCATTTATAGGTGCTGGATGATGATGGAATCCATCCGTAGATGATGTTAGTCAGCAGAGCTTTCCCTCATGTACTAAGCCTTGTAACAACTGGAAAGTTTATTTGCTTTTCGTAAATCAACCCCAATGCTCTTTATTCAGCAAGGCAAATGGAAATGTGCAGACTACTGCATTCCACAACAAGATAAGCAATCATCTTTGATTGCTCTTGACTGATTAAAGAAAAAATCCGATTGGTTGCTATGTGTTACTGCATTTTTGCAATGCTTTCCCGACAAATTTGGCATGCCAACACGTTTAATCTCAACAGACATTTGATTTTTACTATATTATATTGAAAACACCAATATGGACTAATATAATGATTGTGATGTTCAGAGCAGATCACTCTCTAAATTACAATGAAATCTTTTGAGACGGTAAGCCAGTGCCTGTGGTTTATCCCAGTGTAAATCACACTTAAGCACAATTTATAATTATAGATTCATGCTAAAGCATTCAAGGGCAAAGGAAATGTGTGTATGGGAGATATTTATATGTGATTTTTATATATATCGTAATTTTTTTAATCAGTTGACAGCTGTTTTAGAGCATACTGCGACGCCAGGCTGAATGAGGGTCTTGATTACTTCAAGATTAGCTATCTTAAGTTTCTATTCATTTTAAGTGTTGTTAGTGCGAGGAGTCATTAGTCACTCCCTTGTCTCTTGGAACATCAGCATACATTTACATTGTTAATGAACATTTGGGGTAAATGAATTAATGACACTCAAACATAAATTCAGACCTAATAACTTTCTGTGTCATTGGTATGTTAAAATGTTATCACAGTCGAAGAGCCATTCATGCCTGGCCTACAAACTGCTGAGATACATTAAACTGAAGCAATAAAAGTAATACAAAAATTAAATGTGTTAGCATATACTACCTTAGAGTGGACCTTGCACTTTAGGCAAGGTCTTCTTATTCCTTGTGCCTCCTTCCTGTCATTGTAAACCCTGTGTTTTGCACAGCAACCCTGGTCCTCCTCTTCTCAGGTCCCTTACCAATGCTTCTAGTTCTTCCCTCCCACCAAGAACCCACCATAGCAAGCAAAATTGCTACAGGGGCACTTGTGTGGGCTCACTCCCGAGATAGCTCTGTGTCTATAGACAGACAAAATGCAGCTCAGTCCCGTCCCCACTCCCAATAGCTACCGCTGCTGTCTCTGTGCCTATGAGGAGGGAGAAAGCCGAAAAAGCTGCTGCTCTCAGACACAGAGGTGGGTTGAGATCGGGCTCAGGTAAGTATAAGGGGGGGTTGTGGGAGCAGCATTAAGGTAAACCACTTTAAATACTGTATACAAGTACAAAAAAGAACCTGTGGGGGAAAAAACGAGTTAGATAATGTACTATTTTTTTTCTAACTTTCCTACTGCAGCGGTGACATCGTCCTCTTGATGATGAGATCTCTGGGAATGTGGAGTGACCCAAATCTCACGGGAAGATGTTGCAGCACAGTGCAAGATTTTAACTGCCCAACATTCCGCGATCTAGCCAGAAGGTGTCACCCTAGCCCTGCGAGGAAGTTGGTGAAAGGTAAGTACATATGTGTATATTTATAATGCAATGTTGTACGCAATCATTTAAAAATCTGCAGGTTATCGTGTTAATCTTCTGTTGTGACCTCCACTTGATTCCTTACCACAACTCTGCCTGTCCAGACCTTGCTTCCAGCCTGCTGTGTGTTCCAGTGTCTATGCCATCTGGCTCCTCCCTGGGACATTTCTTTTAGTCTGCACAAGCACCTCCCTGCCACTGACTCATGGTATACATGTCACTCTAAGCCCCCTCACTCTCTGTGCTCTGCTCCATGAGTGCCTGAACCAAAGGTATAAGGGAAGCCCTCTCGTCAATTCGGCCTCCAACCAGGTCTGTGATACTAAAAGATTTTGATATGCTGTACAATGTTTTGAAACCAATATTAGACCTCTTCTTTTTTTTTTTATAGGAAATACTATGGAAACAATTCTTTCACTGCATGCATGCTGAATGCAAAACAGAATTGCTCCACTGGATACCAGCAGATATCTTACAGTCTACAGCAAAATCTGAATAGTGAGGGTGAGCATAATGTGTCAACAGCTTCGGGCTTGTGTCAATGGTCTTCCTCCAAGGTGCCTTTTGCCTGTGTTCGAGATCAGTTTGCGGTGTCCTTGGTATATTCAGAGTTCATGGACAACACCACTTTGATCTACTTTTACATTCCTTTTGATTTATATGGGGAGAGAAATTGTCTCTGAAACAAAAGCCTGTCAACACAGATCCTAAGGGTTGCCAAAGGCATGTGATTGCAAAATGACGCATTTAGGGAAACAATCATATGCAGGTGCTCATTCTCCAGATTTACTAGCTGGCCATTATTAGGGGATGAATCCATGGGTGCAGTGTTGGATTTTCAGACTGGTCAACTGAATTTATTTTTACATTGGTAATCAGTTCACACTTGCACAACAGCCTGCAGTCCAGTGTCTGGCTCTGCCCTCCTGGGTGGCCGTCATATGACGTTCTCGGGCCTGGCAGCCGCAATGTGCGCCAGGTACCCGTGATCGGCAGTTAGAGAGCCAGGGACGTGGATCTGTGTGTATAAACACACAAGCCTCATACACACGGGTAAGAATCTCGTCAGGAAAAAAAGCCTCGTACACACGTTCGGTTTACTCGGCAAGAAGGCTCTGCCAGCAGTTTTCTTGCAGAAAGCCGAGCGTGTGTACGAGGCTACAGATCCACGTCCTGTCAGGGAGAGGAGACTGATGGTGTGTCCCTTGTACATAGGGACACTAATCGGTCACCTCCCCCAGTCAGTCCCCTCCCCCCACAGTTAGAATCACTACCTAGGGAACACATTTAACCCCTTGATTGCCCCGAGTGTTAATCCCTTCCCTACCAGTCCCATTTATACAGTAATCAATACATATTCATAACACTGTTCGCTGTATAAATGTGAATGGTCCCAAAATAGTGTCAAAAGTGTCCGATCTGTCCGCTGCAATATCGCAGTCCTGACAAAGATAACCGCCAAATAACCACCATTGAGCAAAAAGGTGGAAATAAAAGGCCGTCTAACTGAACCACCCCCACTGCGCTCGACTGGAGACAAGTGAATAATATAAAGATAAATATATTATTAAAGTGAACTGTAGCTGCCGCTATTAAATGAATAAAGTGAAAAATGTATATACATATATGACGACACCTAATAACAGAATGAATAAGTGAATTAAACACCCTATTTGTGAAAAAAAATAGGTGCAACTGAAATCACACACAAATAGATCCATGGCAAAAAATGTCTAAATCTGTGAACTGAATATGTGGACATGAGAATAAAGTTCATAAGCAGAGAAATTCCTTCCAGGATCTTTAAGATGTACTTAAAGATCCTGGAAGGAATTTCTCTGCTTATGAACTTTATTCTCATGTCCACATATTCAGTTCACGGATTTAGACATTTTTTGCCATTGATTTATTTGTGTGTGATTTCAGTTGCGCCTATTTTTTTCACATATAGGGTGTTTAATTCACTTATTCATTCTGTTATTCATTTAACTATATGTTGATTTATTTTTATTTATGTGAGTGCTGCTTTATATCACAAATGACACATGATTCATAATTAGGTGTCATCATATATGTATATACATTTTTCAAATAACCACCATTACCAGTAAATTACCAGTAAAAAAAAAAAAAAATCATAAATCTATCCCCTATTTTGTAGACGCTATAACTTTTGACGCAAAAATATAAAATGGAGTTGGGACTTTGTATGAGGCACGTGGCTTAGCAATATGCGATTAAGTATAAATATGGAAAATAAAAAATTGTTTCCATAATGACCAGGCTCAAAAATACCAGCCCAAGAAGCACTAAACCAAATTAATCTGTCTAACTGTATGTAATTAAAACAGAGGTTTAGTTGCAGGAATTTGCAAATACCTGGGAAGCTGCAGGCCAAGCGTCACGGCACTCTGTTACCTGTCTATTGATTGGCACACCTGTGCTCCTCCTTTGGAGGCCTTAAAAATTATAGTTAGGACTGCAGTTACACAGAATGCCGTGACGCTTGGCCTGCAGCTTCCCAGGTATTTGCAAATTCCTGCAACTAAACCTCTGTTTTAATTACATACAGTTAGACAGATTAATTTGGTTTAGTGCTTCTTGGGTTGGTATTTTTGAGCCTGGTCATTATGGAAACAATTTATTTTCCATATTTATACTTAATCGCATATTGCTATAATCGCATCTCATTTAAAGTCCCAATCTTCCATTTTTAAACTTTTGACGCAAACCAATCACTATACGCTTATTGCGGTTTTTTTAACCAAAAATATGTAGAACAATACGTATCAGCCTAAACTGAAAAAATAAAAATAAAAAACTGGGATATTTATTATAGCAAAAAGTAAAAAAAAAATTGTGTTTTTTTCAAAATTGTCAGTCTTTTTCTGTTTATAGCGCATAAAATAAAAATAGTTTGGCACAAGCTCCAACTTGTATCCTTGTTTTTGTCACTAAGTTGTCCACAGGGCTGTCAATTGTTATTTAGTGCACATAGCTTCTTACTCCTGCAGGTAGCAATATACCCAATTTGTGATTATCTAAAAGCAAAGCTGTGTCCTCAAATGAACAAAGGGGGAAATGTGCATAACGAGCAGGGCCCTCTGATCATTCCTGTATTAAATTGTATTGTAACTATAATGTCTTCCCTGATGTTGTAAAGCGCTGCGTAAACTGTTGGCGCTATATAAATCCTGTATAATAATAATAATAATAATAAAGGCAGCCAATGTTTTTGAGTAAAATGCTTAATGCACCAAGACACGGAAGGAAAAAAAAAAAAAAAAAAAAACACACGCCATGCAGTCTTTACTTCCTGTGAGCTGGAAGGACAACAAACATTCTGGCTACATTTTGTAACCAAGGTCGATATTGTGGAGCATTTCTTACCTTTTCTGAGGCTGTGAGATCAGGGTTGGTAGGGTAATCTTATATAAGGATTTCTTAAGAAATACAGTATATTACAATTAAACAATCAAGACTAAAAAAAAATTTTTATATGAAACCCTGTATATGAATATCATATACTCTTTATCCAGCCAATATGGTAAGCGCCAAGCTTCTTTTACATAGTTACATCATTTATAAGGTTAAACACAGACACAGATTCATCCAGTTCAACCTGCATCGCTGTGTATGTGTGTATGATTTCTATTCTCTAACAATTCCCATAGCCCCGAATGTTCTGCTTTTTTAAGGAAGACGTTTAGAACTTGTTAACACTCTCACCTAGTGCCACTTCTTGGGGGAGAAATTTCCACATTTTCACAGCTCTAACAGAAGCCTGCTTTCTTCTAATCACAAATTGTGGCCATGCAGTTCTCTTTAGGAAGCTTAGAGTACACATTTATTACAGTTACTGGAGTCACTTTTGATATATTTGTAAATTTTAATAATGTCCCCTCTTAATCACTTATTATCCAGAGCAAATAACTGTAATCTTTGCAATTGATCCTCATAGCTGAGGTCCTCCATCCCTCATATTAATTATGTCACCCTTTTCCCTAATTCAACGTCTTTCCTGAACATTGGTCATCAAAACGGAGCTGCATATCTGAACATATCTGAGGCTGAACCAATGTTATGTATAGGGAAAAAATTATGTATCTCTTAACTGTATACCCTTTTTAATGCATGACATTAATTTGCTAGCTTTGTTAGCTGTGACTTGACATTGCATGCTATTGCGAGGTCTGTGATCTTCAAGTACCCATAGATCCATTTCCATCACTGATTCTCTCAGTGGAGCTCCTTCTAATGTGTTATTTGCATGTGTATTTTGGCACCCAAGTGCATAACTTTACAGCTCTAAATATTGAACTTCATCTGCCAAGGAGCTACTCAACCCCCTATTTTATCAAGGTCTCACACATAGCAAAGTATATGTGAACCCTTATTTTTTAAAAACACCTATTATGTTTAAAATAGAAATGCAAGGCAAAACGTATGTGTGTGTGGGTGTGTGTATAATCACAACATAGCTGCATAAGGGGCTTAGAGAGCTTGGGGGGGGGGGGAAATGGGGGGGGGGGAGACTGCAGGGGTTGTGTCAGCAGGAGGCAAAGAAACTGCAGTACAATGATCTTCCCAGTGAATGGATGGACAGAAGGGTATATCAGCACAAATCTGACCATTGGATTACAGTTGGGTTACAGACAGGCTGTGCTTCTTAGTAGAATCTAAAGAAGAAAACTGACCACGTTGGATGGTTGTGCTGCCATGCAATGGCGTGCATGGCAGCACAACCATCCAACGTGGTCAGTTTTCTTCTTTAGGTCAGTTTGAAATAGGAAACAACAATAGGGAAAAAAAAATACATGGTACAACAGACACATATCAGAAATATGACATGCTGGGGGTAACAAACATACACGTTAATAGGTTAAAGAGGTGACTGGACTTTTAAAAGATGAATTTTCAAACAGACAGCGCAAGCTAAAAAAAAAAGCGCTACTTTGGTTGTGCTCTCTCTTTAGCAAACCTGGAATACTCTGAAATTATTGGTCACGTTGTAAATGTTTAATAATGTATGTATTTATGATATACAGTATAATACAATATATATATTAATACTATTTATGTCATTTTTTTCAAAAATATGTAAAGTGAATAACTACCTATACTGCCCATTAACCGCTTGTGGACCGCCACTCGACGATATATGTCGACAGAATGGCACGGCTGGGAAAAAAAGGGTGTACATCCCCTTTAAAGCGGTAGTTCACCCCCCCCCCCGACACATTTTACCATCGAGACAGGCATTGTAGCGCGAGCTACAGTATGCCTGTCCCGATTTTTTTAACCCCGTACTCACCTTGTAGTCGTCCATCGTAGATTTCGGCTCCCGCGGGGAATGGGCGTGCCTATGGAGAGGGAGGATGATTGACGGCCGGCCCTGGCACGTCACTCTCCCCGAAGACAGCCGGAGTAGGTCTCGGCTCTTCACGGCGCCTGCGCACAGGCTATGCGCACGCGTCGTGAAGACCAAGCCTATTTCGGCTATTTCCGGAGAAGCGTGACGCGCCAGAGCCGGCCGTCAATCATCCTCCGTCTCCATAGGCACGCCCATTCCCCGGTATCTTCGATGGACGACTACAAGGTGAGTACGGGGGTAAAAAATTCGGGACAGGCATACTGTAGCTCGCGCTACAATGCCTGATTTTAAGGTAAAAGAAAAAAAAAAAAATTTTTCCCGTCGATAGGGTGAACCCCCGCTTTAAGAACCCAGCCCTGGGTCGTAAGCGTGCCGGCGCACTCGCAACCCGGTCCGAAGCCCTGTGACCGCCGGTGTCCCGCGATCGGGTCACAGAGCTCAAGAACGGGGAGAGGCGAGTGTAAACAAACCTTTCCCTGTTCTTCTCCTTGGCTTGTAACTGATTGTCTGTTCCCTGTCATAGGGAATGACGATCAGTGACATCACACGTCCAGCCACGCCCCCTACAGTAAGAAACACACAATAGGACACACTTAACCCCTACAGCGCCCCCTACAGGTTAACCCCTTCACTGCCATTGTAATTTTCACAGTAACCAGTGCATTTTTATAGCACTGATTGCTGTAAAAAAAATGACAATGGTCCCAAAAATAATTTCAAAGTGTCTGATGGGTCCACCATAATGTCGCAGTCACGATAAAAATCACAGATCGCCGGCAATTACTAGTAAAAAAAAATTATAATAAAAATGCCATAAAACTATCCCCTATTTTGTAGACACTATAACTTTTGCGCAAACCAATCAAACGCTTACTGCGTTTTTTTTTTTTTTTACCAAAAAAATTTAGAAGAATACGTATAGGCCTAAACTGAGGGAAAAAAAATGTTTTTTTATACATATTTTTGGGGGATATTTATTATAGCAAAAAAGATTGTTTTTTTTTCAAAATTGTCACTTTATTTTGGTTTATAGCGCAAAAAATAAAAACCGCAGAGGTGATCAAATACCACCAAAAAAAAGCTCTATTTGTGGGGAAAAAAAAGAACATCAATTTTGTTTGGGAGCCACGTCGCACGACCGCGCAATTGTCAGTTAAAGCAACGCAGTGCCGAATCGCAAAAAGGGGCCTGGTCCTTTAGCTTCATAATGGTCCGGGGCTTAAGTGGTTAGATCTCTAATCAGGTTAGACCATGGAAAATCGAAAGGAAATCGTAATGTATATGAACAGATTACATTTTTACTTTAGTTAAAAAAATATTTATCTAAGGAAAATGTTGCCCCAACATTTCATATTCCTTATATGTGTCTGTTGCAAAGTGTATGTATGTATGTATGTATGTATGTATGTATGTATGTATGTATGTATGTATGTATGTATGTATATATATATATATATATATATATATATATATATATATATATATATATATATATATATATACACACACGCAAATGTTTTGTTTTTCCTTGCATTTCTTTTTTAAACTAAATAAAACAAGGTAAGACTTCACATATACTTTAAGTGAGACTACACAGAATCACATCACATTTCAATATGCATGGCCGTTGATCTGGTCACACAAATATCCTGGCCAACAGTGTATCTTTTCCTGGTGGTAGATATTGGAGCACTGCTATTGTGTACATATCCAGAAGCTGTGCATAGCGTGTTTAGCAAGAGACTTCAGCGGAATTTACCGCACAGTTATTTTAGATTTAAGATTACAAATAAATTTCACTTCCTTGCTTCCAGATGCACATGTTCAATGACTGGAAAATTAGTTTAGGTGTCATGGTGTATAACAGACTACTCGCAGAATGTTTTCACGACAAGGATCACGTTTCAAGCAGCTTGTTAGGCTCATCACTTCCTCAAACTATGTTGTCACTGCTAGCGAGAGAGAGTGAAGAATACAAGGCACAGTGACACACATAATCACAGACAGTTTTCGCTCCCCATGTAGCTCTCAGTTGGATTACAGCTTATTATTACCCTAAATTGAAAGAACTGCAAACTTTAACTACAATTATTTTAATTTGATTTTATGGTCTTAGTAATCAAGAGCATGTCTTGTGTCAATCAAGTAAAATACGTTTTCTTAGAGAACTGCAGAAGCCATAAAAAAACTACATAAAATAAGATAATGTAAAAGTAAACCAATCATGACTTGGTGCAAATTAAAAGTCTATGTTTTCTCTAAAAAGGTGGCAGTGCATTAACAGGCAACTATTACATGAACCTTTAAATGCACACTGGCACATTAAGGTTATAGCATTATACATTGTGTATGATGTTGGTGTCGTGGGATTAGCACTATTTAAATCTCTGCATTATCTTTTAGCTTCCTTTCTGTTTCAGAAGATAGCAATGTGACGTGTGTGCATATTTTAAATTAAACCCGGAGTGTATTAAACACTTAACCACTTCAGCCCCGGAAGAATTTACCCCCTTCCTGATCAGAGCACTTGATACGGGACTGCGTCGCTTTAAAGCGGATGTGCCACTAAAAAAATATATTAAAAGCCAGCAGCTACAAATACTGCAGCTGCTGACTTTTAATATAAGGACACTTACCTGTCCTGGAGTCCAGCGCCGATCGCAGCAGATGACGAGCGATCGCTCGTCACCCTGCTGCTCCCCCCTCCATCCACGGTGAGGGAACCAGGAAGTGAAGCGCTCCGGCTTCACTGCCCGGTTCCCTACGGCGCATGCGCGAGTCGCGCTGCGCCCGCCGATTGGCTCCCGCTGTGTGCTGGGAGCCGAGTGTTCCCAGCATACAACGGGGGACAGACGGGAAGCAGAGAAAAAACCCGTCTTTTGCCCGTATCGTAGGGCCGGAAGTGGGTGCAGATACCTGTCTGTAGACAGGTATCTGCACCCCCCTCCCCCCTGAAAGGTGTCAAATGTGACACCGGAGGGGGGGAGGGTGCCGATCAGCGGGACTCCACTTTAGAGTGGAGATCCGCTTTAACTGACAATTGTCGTGCGACATTGCACCCAAACAAAATTGACTTCCTTTTTGTCCCACAAATAGAGCTTTCTTTTGGTGGTATTTGATCACCTCTGCTGTTTTTATTTTTTGCTCTATAAACAAAAAAAGAGTGTACATTTTGAAAAAAAAAAAAAAAAAAATCGAGATTTTTTACTATTTGCTATAATAAATATCCCCCAAAATATATAAAAAAAACAATTTTTCCTCAGTTTAGGCAGATATCTATTCTTCTACTAATTTTTGGTTAAAAAAAACCCGCAATAAGCGCATATTGATTGGTTTGCACAAAAGTTATAGCGTCTACAAAATAGGGGATAGATTTAAGGCATTTTTATTTTTAATTTAATTTTTATTAGTAATGGTAGCGATTTGCGATTTTTATCGTGACTGCATCATTCACATCGGACACTTTTGACACTATTGTCATTTATACAGCAATCAGTGCTATTAAAATGAACCGATTACAGTGTAAATGACACTGGCAGGGAAGGGGTTAAACACTAAGGGGCGATCAAGGGGTTAAGTGTGTTCTATGGAGTGATTATAACTGTGGGGGGATGGTCTCGCAACAACATGACAGAAATCACGGCTCCCGATGACAAGGAGCAGTAGATCCCTGTCATGTTGCTAGGCAGAACAGGGAAATGCCTTGTTTACATAGGCATCCCCCCCATTCTGCCATTACTTGACACAATCATGGGCCCCCGGCGGACATAGAGTCCGTGGGACACGTGGGCACATTCACAGAACACATGGCGGGAGCGTATACGCCCACAATGCCGCCATTTAAAGGGGAAGGACAGGTACGCCCATTTGCCCACCGCTGCCATTGTGCCGATGTATTTCGGCGTGTAGAGGTCAGCAAGTGGTTAAAGACCAGGCCTTTTTTTCAAACTTGTTGTTTACAAGTTAAAATCTTTTTTTTTTTCTAGAAAATTACTTGAAACCCCCAAAAATGATATATTTTTTTTTCAGACACCCTAGAGAATAAAATGGCAGTCGTTGCAGCCTTAGGCTGGCTGGTGGAAGCACGCTGAGAGCCGCAGAGTTTTTATGAGCTATGATGTCCTTTTTTACCTGTAAGTAGATTACTAATAAACCTTGTGCCTTTACCAGATTGATTGCACTGGGTGTTGGTGTGCTTTTGTCTTTTGTACACCCTGAAGCTTGGTGGAAGTTTTCTCATATTCACTTTTCATTGGAATCCGTTGTCATTTGGACTATTACACATTTATTATTATTTTTTTAAGCGTTGCACTTTGGACTTTTATTTTTTTGTGTTTGATTGATCTACAAACTGTGCTGGCTGCTTTTTATTTACATTTTATTTATTTCTATTGTTAGCGCAGATATTTGTTCACCCTGTTTTAAATACTTTATGTCACACTGTTTTGAATGTCACACTGTTTTGAATTAAAAAATAAGACAACAGTAAAGTTAGCCCAATTTTTTTCTATATTGTGAAAGATAATGTTATGCCAAGGAAATTGATAACCAACATGTCATGCTTCAAAACTGCGCCCGCTCGTGGAATGGCTACAAACTTTGACCCTTAAAACTCTCCTAAGGCGACGTTTAAAAATTTCTAGAGGTTGGATTGCCTGACAGAGAAGCGTGATTCGTCACTCCAGAGAACATGTCTCCACTACTCTAAAATCCAGTGGCGGCATGCTTTACACAACTGCATCTGATGCTTTGCATTACACTTGGTGATGTCAGGCTTGGATGCAGCTGCTCGGCCATGGAAACCCATTCCATGAAACTCTCTACACACTGTTGTTGTGCTAATCTGAAGGCCACATTAAGTTTGGAGGTCTGTAGCTATTGACTGTGCAGACAGTTGGTGACTTCTGTGCGCACAGAGTTGCTGCTGTTCCCAGTTGCTTCTACTTTGTTATAATACCACTAATGCCGCGTACACACGATCGGTCCATCCGATGAAAACGGTCTGATGGATTTTTCCATCGGTTAACCGATGAGGCTGACTGATGGTCAGTCGTGCCTACACACCATTGGTTAAAAAAACGATTGTGTCAAAACGGGGTGACGTAAAACACAAGGATGTGCTGAAAAAAACGTTCAAGTTCAATGCTTCCAAGCATGCATCGACTTGATTCTGAGCATGCATGGATTTTTAACCGATGGACGTGCCTACAAACGATAGTTTTTTATGCGATCGGTTAGGTATCCATCGGTTAAATTTAAAACAAGATTGCATTTTTTTAACCGATGGATAAATAACCGATGGGGCCTACACATCGGTTTGGTCTGATGAAAACGGTCCATCAGACCGTTCTCATCGGTTTGACCGATCGTGTGTACGCGGCATAACAGTTGACCGTGGAATATTTAATAGCAATGACATTTCACAGATGGACTTATTACACAGGTGGCAACCTATCACAGTACCACGCTTGAATTCACTGGGCTCCTGAGCGCGACCCATTCTTTCACAAATATTTGTAGAAGCAGTCTGCATCCCGAGGTGCTCGATTTTATACACCTGAATCCAATGATTTGGAGGGGTGTTCCAATACTTTTGGCAATATAGTGTATAATTTCCTTAGGATGCATGTCTCCCTGGAGGCCCAAAACTTTGGGTGTGCGATTGTGAAAATACTAACTGTATTTATGAGATTCAGACCTGTTCCTGTCCTCTACCACACCTAACCATTGATCCATAAACATGATGCGTAGACCACTGAATTAACAGTGATACATGACTAGTAAAATGGGGGCAAAGCCATGTACCAGATTCGAAAATAAAGTTGATATTTCCATAATGCAACACCCCTGGCTTTGGGATCTTGGGATGCTCAAGAAGCTAACCAAACATAAATGCAGACACGTATAGGCATCTGTTACTCCTGGGGTACATTTAATGCATTTTAATACACCGCTAATATAAGCAAGCACTGAACTGCCAAAACTATCCAGGGTTTACTCTAAATTTCATAAAATGCTTTTTAGCTAGATACATGAAACTTAAAGGGATCCATATTTTTTTTTTTTGCATGAGCTGTGTGTCTGAACCTCTCTTATTATTCAATATTGAAGGGCGAGGTTTTGGTGGGTTTAGCGAGGGCATTACTATAACCTGTAACCCTTAAAAGGAAAAAAAATGATTTTTGCTGAAATGACTGTTTACAGGGTATAGAGACATAATAGTTAACTGATTCCTTTTAAAAATGATTAAAAATAGATAAAAATCAATCATATAATGTACCTGCAGTTTCTAGTTTCATTTTTGCAGGTTGTTTCCTGCTTCTGTGATGTACAGAGCCACAGAGCCAATACAGGGCAGTGATGCTTTGGAAAACGAAACTGATTGGTGCTGTGGGGTTTTAGACACACAGTAATCACACCTCCTTGATTAGTGACCACAGAGAGAAAGCTTCTAGTACTGTGATCATCAGGAAACAGACAACCAGGTAATGTGTGGAGATCAGAGAAGAATTACAGCAACTTGAGAGCAAAAACGAACAATGAGGACATGAAAACAGCACTGCATTAAGGTAAAGGAAGCTATTAAGATACAAAAAAAAATCCTTTACAAACCCTTTAAGATCCCAATTTGCACATACTCAGTTCCAGAGCCATTTAGAGATGAGGACACTGGGTTACAATCTACACTGCTTTTCTCCTTATTAAATACACCTAAAAGGCTCTTACCTCCATCATGTCTGGCTATATCACACTGTAGAGGATCAAATCCAACTTCTTCAGACTGTAATGGGTGGCGTGTTCTAGGTGTGGGATCTTGCATCTTGTCTAAATCACAAAATATCTTCCTGAAAAAGAAAGAAGGGATGGAAATGTTTATGATTGGTCAGTGTCAGTAAGGAACCACCCTTTAAGGCTTGTAAAAATAAACAGAATTAAACTTAAAACTAGAAAACATATAAAGTGTTACCATTTAATTATTAAACACATTGGGCTGACATGGTAAAGTGGTCTCAGATCATTAAAGTGAGTAACCATAGATTACTTCCAGGGTGCCCAATGATCCACAAAACCCTGGGTGCTTTAATATGAAAATAGTTGGCATGGTCACACCCTGGCCCATCTCCTCCTACATCCCCCACGCCCAGCTTTCCTATTGGCTACAAAATGTAATTGGCGGTTTCACTGGGCAATAGAAAAGTATAAGGGGGCAAAATGACATGCGCTAGGACATGTTCCTGTCAGTACTGATCACTATTTTTACATTAGAGCAACATTTTATGGCAAAAGGAATGCAGTGCCTGACACATCCTCCTTCCCTCCGCATTCCTCTTGCCGATGTAGGTCTGTGAAAAGTTCTCACAGCCAAGACAAGCTGCATTTATAAACATGTAAATCAGCCGTCTCCTTCAAAGCTGTTATTGGTTCAGCCAGGTAAGGAGGGTAGGGGGGGCAGATTGGATCTCATAACTATAGTTAGAAAGCATTTAGCTACATGGGACTAAATATCACATCAGGTTTTACATAAGTCAGAAGCTCAGCTGGGGAGATTCCTTCACATCCAATAAAATTGCCCCCAGGATAGGAAAGGAGGGGAAATCTCTCTAACACCAACATGGACAGAAGTAAAATGCTTTTTACTTTACCCTCTGTTGGACAGATTTCCCCTCACTTCCTTAAAGGGTGGTAGGTGATGAGACATTTCTTTAACCACTTGCCGACTACCTAACGTAGCTATACGGCGGCAGAATGGCATGGGCAGGCAAAGCTCCATGACCGTGCCCTTGGGACCCGCGGACTCGATGTTCACCGGTGCCCCGCGATCGTGTCACTGAGCGGCAGAACGGGGAGTTGCATATGTAAACAAGGCATTTCCCTGTTCTGCCTAGTGACAGGACAGTGATCTACTGCTCCCTGTCATCGGGAACAGTGATCACTGTTATGTCACTTGTAGCCCAGCCCCCACACAGTTAGAATCACTCCCTAGGACACATTTAACCCCTTTCTCGCCCCCTAGTGGTTAACCCCTTCCCTGCCAGTGTCATTTACACAGTAATCAGTGCTTACATTATCATGTGATCACTATGATTGGTCACATCGATCACATGATACCTTGGCCACTCACAGCAGCTGGGTACCGAGCACTGTAATCACAGGAGTACAACGCTGCACGCCCAGGGGGGGGGGGGGGTGCTCTAGTGCACGCGTGCAGCTCCCAATGTAAAAGAACGTAACTGTAAACAGTAAAACTACTGTGGGCAGGTCAGCAAGTGGTTAACTTATAGAGGACCAATAAAAAAAAAACATGGCAGTAGCAATTTTTTATATAGTATATGATATTAGCACAACTGTTTATCAAATCGAAATTTTTGGAAAAAAATTATTTAGATAAATGTTACACAGAAAACACAAAAAAAAAAACTGCACATTTTCTGTAAAATATAAAGTATGAGATCATCTGTCACAGGAAATAAATAGCACATTTGTCAGCAATAAGAACCTCTATGACATGACATGAAACAAGGATATCCAACACTTGAAATCATTAACTTACAGTTCATCATAAATGATGGCTCCAGAATTATTCTTCTCATTCTGGCTTGTGCAGCGAATCCCAATAAGTGCAAATGCCCTTTTTGTACACTTGTGTGTCATGTAGGGCCGAAACAACTAATCGATTATGAAATTAATCGATTACAATTTTCATAATCGATTAATCGGCCAGTAACATAATGGGGTTAAAAAAAACGAAATTTAGCCCTTTATAGTAAAAAAAACAAATCGCTACTGTAAATATTACTTTCACTGTCCCATAGTAAAAAAATGAACCCCTTACAGTAGCGATTATTTGCTTTTGTTGTACTTATTTTTGTTTTTTTAACCCCATTATGTTACTAAACATTTCAGGCCTGGGGTCACACCTCTGTTTTTTGGTGCTTTTTGCAGAAACACACTACAGTTCATTTACATGTTTTCCTATGGGACACAATCACATCCATGATTTTTTTTCAGCTGCTGCGTATTTGGAAAGGGCAAGGACTTTTTAATGCAAAGCGGTGCTATTTTTTTTTGGTTCAATATACTTCAATGGAGAAGCTGCAGAAAAGCATGTAATGTGTTTTTGCGTCAATTTGTGTTTTGTAAAAAGTTTCTTTTTTTTTTAAGGCTATTATCCGATTAATCGAAACAATACTCGGCCAACTAATCGATTATGAAAATAATCGTTAGTTGCAGCCCTAGTGTCATGCATGCGTATTTATGTGCATGTGCGAGGGGGTGATGGGCTTTAAATGAATTTGTTTTCGTTCTTTTTAATTACAGTATTGAGCGAACGTTTTAGGCGGGTGTGAAAAAAAATCTCAAAATTAAGAATGCTTTCAGAAACAGAAGTGTTAATAGTTTATTTTTATCAATAAAAAATAGAAAGTAAATGAACAGAAGAGAAATCCAAATCAAAGCAATATTTGCCTTCACACCAGCATCAACTCCTCTAGGTACGTTTCTAGGAGGCTGCATACCCACCGAATCACTTCAACAATAAACCCTGCAGTTTCTCCTTAAAATGCAAACAAAACTCATGACTGTTTTTTTTTACATGTTGCTACTGCCTCTAACATAGTAGCTATGTCTAGTAATAGAGTAGGATTTTTAATAACAGCTTACCTGTAAAATCCTTTTCTTTGAGTACACCATGGGACACAGAGCCTTAGTCATTACATAGTGGGTTGTATGGTCACCAGAGGTGGTTGGACACTAGCACAACCAATGAGAACAAGTTCCCCTCCATATAACCCCTCCCATACAGGAACTACCTTAGATTTTGTAGCAAAGCAGTAAGGATCCCATAGAAGGGGGGAACCTCTGTGTCCCGTGGTGTACTCAAAGAAAAGGATTTTACAGGTAAGCTGTTATTAAAATTCTGACTTTCTTTATCGTACACCACGGGACACAGAGCCTTAGTCATTACATAGTGGGACGTCCCAGAGCAATGTTCAATATGAGGGGAGGGAGACACAGGTCAATCAGGCCGCCAACGGACAAAAAGCCCTAGACCGCTGCCTGCAGCACACTACGTGCAAAGGCATGTCCTCTCACATCTATTTGATAGAATTTGGTAAATGTATGGACTGAAGACCAAGTTGCTATGACTGACGGCTCTGGTAAGTATAAGGGGGGGTTCTGGGGGGCTGCCTCACACAGAAGGTATTTTACCTTCATGCATAGAATCCAAAGAGACATTAGGCCAGAATGTGGGAGTGTAACAGTAAATCTGGGACATTTTTTTTCATATATGACATACAACCATGGCCAAATGTTTTGAGAATGACACAAATATTAATTTTCACAAAGTCTGCTGCTTCAGTGTTTTTGGATCATTTTGTCAAATGTTACTATGGTATACTGAAGTATAATTACAATTATTGTAATTTACAAGCATTTCATAAATGTCAAAGGCTTGTATTGACAATTACATTACGTTTATGCAAAGAGTCAATATTTGTTGTGTTAACCCTTCTTTTGCAAGACCTCTGCAATTCACCCTGGCATGCTGTCAATCAACTTCTGGGACACATCCTGACTGATTGCAGCCCACTCTTGATTAATCAATGCTTGGAGTTTGTCAGAATTTGGGGGGGGGGGGGGTTTCACCTGCCTCTTTAAAATTGACCACAAGTTCTCAATGGGATTAGGGTCTGGGGAGTTTTTCCTGGACCCAAACTTTCCATGTTTTGTTCCCCAAGCCACTTGGTTATCACTTTTGCCTTATGGCAAGGTGCCCCATCATGCTGGAAAAGGCATTGTTTGTCTGTTGGATGGTTGGAAGAGGTTGCTTTTTTTTTTACCATTCTTTATTTATTGATGTATTCTTAAGCAAAATTGTGACCCCCTCTCCCTTGGCTGAGAAGTGAGGAGCAACCCCACACATGAACGGTCTCAGAATGCTTTACTGTTTGCATGACACAGGACTGATGATAGCACTCACCTTTTCTTCTCCGGACAAGGTTTTTTTACGGATGCCACAAACAATCGGAAAGGGAATTCATCAGAGAACATGACGTTACCCCAGTCCTCAGCAGTCCAATCCGTGTACCTTTTGCAGAATATCAGTCTGTCCCTGATGTTTTTCCTGCTGAAAAGTAGCTTCTTTTCTGCCCTTTTTGACACCAGGCTATCCTCCAAAAGTCTTCGCCTCACTGTGCAAGCAGATGTACTCACACCTGCGTGCTGTCATTCCTGAGTGAGCTCTGCACTGGTGGTGCCCCGATCCCACAGCTAAATCAGCTGTAGAAGACTGTCCTGGCACCTGCTGGACTTTCTTGGGTGCCCTAAAGCCTCCTTCAGAAATGCAGTGGATATGTTTTTTATGGGATTAAGTTAATTTTCATGGAAAAGAGTGACTTTGCAATTCATCTGATTACTCTTCACAACATTCTGGCAGTATATATAAATTGCCATCATAAATACTGAAGCAGCAGACTTTGTGAAAATGTATATTTGTGTCATTCTCAAAACTCCACTGCTCATAAAAGAGGCCTCACCCAAACAGCTACATTTATGCAAAGTCAAGCAGAGGATAGCCCCACATTCTGTTTTTTCTCCTTCAGTAAATACCACATGACCAATGTGTATGCATTAGTCATGTCACACTACTTGGGGGTGCTGAATAATTCCAATGATTTGATGAAAAAATGCATGCACTTTATAATTTTTGCAAATGTTCAGCTGTGGCTTTTTATTAGGGAGGACAGCACCTGGATATCCACTCTTGGCTAAAACCTCAATGAACCTGAAGATATACAGTTACTAAAAAGGTTTCCCTATGTAAAACTGTAGAACATTACAAAACTAAAAAATGTTGCCAAACTGCTCTGAATTCTACTCAAACGAAATATCTTTTTATACGATATTTCAGTTCAATCAGGGAGTAAGTAAAGGCTCTGGATTTCAGACAAGTAAGCCATGTGAGTTGATCTCAGCATGCTTGACTTCTTGTTTCTGGACTATTAGACTCACTGCCCTCTTTCCTGTAATGATGAAAGTAAATTATTAATTTTCTGTGAGGATGCTTACATAAAATTCTGCCTGTATGCAATAAGCATAAAATAATCCAGCCATGTATAATACAGTCATTAAACCTTTCGGTTATATGCTCCCCTGAACTCTAAAAGGGTTAACCATTATCTTTTAAAACACTATATTCTACAAATTGTGCTACTTCTGTGTTGCTACTATTGACAACAGATACCGAATTAAAGTGGACATGAGCGCACAGATCTAGTGCATTAACGGGAGCTTTTATTGATAATGGGAAAAAGTGATACACAAATCACTTTTGTGAGTCTTTTACTGTTTTTGTATGTATATACCGGTAATTGTTCAAGTCCCATCTGACTCTTGGTGATTCTATGGGTCAGCTGCCTGGGCACCATGTTTGATATGCCTATTTCCCACACACATTTTGTTTGTGAATTTTCACAAGGTAGGCCACATGTCATTCCTTAACCCAACCCCAACTGTCCAGCATGGCACTGGGAAGCTGAATGTGATGACGCAAGGGCATTTGTACACACATAATAGGGACGATTTGGATAGGAGTCAGTAAACCTACCGGTATGTTTTTGAAGTACCGAGAGAATCCCACGTTAACACAAGCAAACTCATAAAAAATTTGCATGACAATAGCATGCTATCATTGAATCAGAATAGCAATCAGATTAAGAAAATCCCACTTCCTAGATCTGAAAATTAGTTCTGGGTCAGTGACTCCTTTTATCCTATGAGCTACCCAGATGCCTTGGATTTGGGTGTCTGTTTCAATATCCGAGGGATTGTCCTTGGATCAACAATGCCAGTGCTATCCCTCCGTCAAAGGAGGGTATTACAACAAAGAACATGTTGTGATTATTTGTACACCATATGTACTGCAAATTAAGATGTACTTTTTTTAAATCACATAAGAATTGATGTGAATGATGTAATGTACTTGCATTATTGTTTTTATCTATTTACAGAGCAACTGGAAATAATACTCTTTCTCCTTTTTTTTTTAGAGCAAATTCTGTGCTCCAGTACTTGTGATCCTTCCCTCAGGTCCATAGATCCCTGTACGGACGCCCAAGGGTGTCCATTCAATTGGGTCAAGCCCTGTTTTTTGGGGGGAGGATGTCCCAGGTGCACGCCCGCCCCGAGGTGCCTCTGCGTCACAGCTCTTTGGAAATAACACACATAACCATCCAATGTGCTATTAGGGGGGAGGCTTCCGGTTTCCAGGCATTAGTCTGTGACGCGTGGACCCTCCCCTATTTGCGTCCGCGATTCGTCATTGCTGGGTTACGTCACACGCTGCACTCTGGCGCAGTGGGGAGGGGTATAAAAAGCCCACATGGCAACAGCCATGTTGAGATCGCTGGGAGCCTATGCAGAGATTGGACAAAATTTTGCAGGTATATACTATGGTGATGTGGGGGGTGCTGAGACACAGTAACATTGAGCCTGAGAAGTATATTATTCCTTTCTTACCTATATTTTATGTTCTACCTATAGACAGGCACAAAGTGCGTGGACTTTGGGGATTTAATCTTCTTCCTCCCTCACCTGTAGTGTTCTTACTCCTTCTCTGCCCTTGTGTGGATGATACAGTAATCCTTGGATGGGAAGCACTGCGTTGGTGTGGGGAGACATATAGGTGAGGCTTCATAACAAGAAAGGATATTGATGTTACCCTATAAATATTATTTTAAATCATTTCTAACTTATATTTGTATGGTGTCTCAGACACCTGCATTTTCTTTATCCCCTTTTTTTCTCTCCCCTCTCCACACCAATAGTATACTGATGACAGCGTTTTTCGTCTGCTCAAGGCTCCCAGCATAATTAACAATTAATAGGTGGAATTGAGGTGAGTGAGGTTCATGATTAAGAGCCTGTTGTGGACTCCCACTCTCCACCTATGTTTAGGTGTTTGGTGTATGTGGTGTATTTTTCAGGTTACATACATTTTTTAATACTGGTTTTTATCTTAAGGGTGATACTCCTCCCTACAGGAGATCTGGCATAATTTGGACTGGATCTGGTCGTGGAATCACAGTGGGGTAGATTCACATACCTTTTGCGGCGGCTTATCTCCAGATACGCCGCCGTAATTTGAAATCCGCGCCTGCGTATCGTTACGCTGATTCTCAAAGGCAGTTACGCAGTGATCGGAAACAGTAATCTCCATCATGTTCCAGTAAGTCTATCCCCCCTACAGTTAGAACACACCGACGGGAACATATTTCAACCCCTTGATCGCCCCCTAGTGTTAGCCCTTTTTCTGCCAGTGATATTTACAAAGTAATCAGTGGCTATTTATAGTACTGATCACTGTATACACTAAAAGTCAATAGTCCCAAAAAAGTGTCAAAAGTGTCAGCCGCAATGTCGCAGTCCCGCTAAAAATCGCAGATCGCCGCCATTACTAGAAAAAATGCCATAAATCTATCCAATATTTTGTAGACGCTATAACTTTTGCGCAAACCAATTAATATACGCCAATTGCGATATTTTTTTTATCAAAAATATGTAGAAGAATACATATCAGCCTAAACTGATGAATAAATTAGATTTTTTTAGATTTTTTTGGGGATATGTATTATAGCAAAAAGTAAAAAGAAAATTGTTTTATTTTTCAAAATTGTCGCTCTTTGCAAAAAATTAAAACCACAGAGGTGAGTGATCAAATACCACCAAAAAAAAAGCTCTATTTGTGGAAAAAAAGGATGTAATTTTTTTTTTTAAAGTGTATTTTGTGCGTGTACTCGAGAGAGGAGCCGGACTGCAGGAGTTGGGAGTAGGCAGGCCTCCCCCAGAGGCAATCTGCCACCTTTCTCCATGCCCCGGGTGGCAATGGCGGGTGTGTGGGGGGTCCTCCCACACAGCCCGTCCTACCTGCTCCGCTTTGAAGCCCAACGGGGCAGAGGGACTCCCTATAAGGGAGTGAGAGGATTTGCTCGCTCAACCAGCCCCGTTAGTCCTTCGCCTCTCTTTTTTAGAGACTGCGTGGTCAAAGTGCGTGCATGTTAACCCAATTTCGAGTGCGTGCAAGTGTGGTGTTTTTTTTGTAGGAGGGGGGTGGGCATACCAAGCACAGGCTTACCTCGCATAGCACACCCACCGGGAGCCGGGCTGAGACCATCAAACTCAATTCACATGTAGCCGAGACCGGGATCCGAACCCCTAGCTGCAGAGGTGAATGGCTTGTCAGCGCAGTGCCAATCGCGTTGATTTTTCCTTAGGGAAAAACGTTGCACGATTGTCAGTTAAATTGACGCAGTGCCGTATCGCAAAAAACGGCCTGGTCATTAAGGGGGCAAATCTTTCCAGGGCTGAAGTGGTTAACAGATACATTTCTGTACTTATGGCCTAAAAAAAAAAAGAAGGAAAACTAATGCAGCCAGGGCACCTAATGACTCGTAAGCTGTAATGTATCACATTATTGTTCTTGGGTTTAGATACACTTTATAGCCCAGTCAAAGTCACAGAGAAAGACACTGTACTAATACACAACCTAATATTTGGACAGTCAGCTACATAAATGGCCCACCTTTGGAAATCAGGTCTTCAGCCAATAAATATACAACAAAACACAGAGCATTGAAAAAAGCGGTTTAATCTAGGCATCATCAACAAACCTGAAAAAGAAATCTTTCATTCCGAAGTATGGAACATGTGGTACGGAGGAACTTGATTAAGAATTAAGAATCAATTGTCTGAAATTCTTAATATTTAATAGTGTTAGATTGCACGGTAAAGTAGTTTTATTATTTATTTACTTCGCCATCCACTCAAATACTCGCAGTGACTGTGGGGGGCCTGCATGTTGCAAGACAAATCCATTTACCAGGCCAAATAAATTATATATAGGCCAGCATTTGTCTTTACATGTGTCACTCAATATTTAATATCACCCATTGATGCCACCTCGAAGCCCTAATCAATTTTTAGCAGCCGCACTTTGTAATAGTCAAATGTTTTCTATTTAATCTCTCTCATGTGGTTTCGCATAGACTCTCAACACAGTGGGATGCAGTTATCACTAAGAATGCAACAAAAACCCTGTGGATAATATACGATCTATTGGACAATGCACAGCAGAAGAAAAGTAAAACCTCAATACATATTTGAACTCAACTCAGGTGATTAAATCAGGTGTGTAAAGTTAAAGTGTTTCTCAAAATATTAAAGCATTTTTACAATATTTCTTTGCTAGTCGTGGCTTAATAGATCTTCTATACAAGCAAATGATAACATTTACAGCAACATTAATAACTCTTATATTTAACCCAGGGGTTGACAAATTTGCTTGGAATCTAGGAGCCAGCTAAAAAAGTTAGGAGCCAGAAAACGCGCCCCGTCCCGACGAGCTTGCACGCAGAAGCGAACACGTACGTGAGCAGCGACCGCATATTTAAATGGTGTTCAAACCACACATGTGAGGTATCGCCGCGATTGGTAGAGCGAGAGCAATAATTCTAGCCCTAGACCTCCTCTGTAACTCAAAACATGCAACCTGTAGAGTTTTTTAAATGTCGCCTATGGAGATTTTAAAGGGTAAAAGTTTGACGCCATTCCACGAGCGGACGTAATTTTGAAGCGTGACATGTTGGGTATCAATTTACTCGGCGTAACATTACCTTTCATAATATTAAAAAAAATGGGGATAACTTTACTGTTGTCTTATTTAATTAAAAAAAGTGTAATTTTTTCCCCAAAAAAGTGTGCTTGCAAGACCGCTGCGCAAATACGGCGTGACAGAAAGTATTGCAACGATCGCCGTTTTATTCTCTAGGGTGCTGGGATAAAAAATATATATAATGTTTGGGGGTTCTAATTAGAGGGAAGAAGATGGCAGTGAAAATAGTGAAAAATTACATTAGAATTGCTGTTTAACTTGTAATGCTTAACTTGTAATACCAACGGCCACCACCAGATGGCGCCAGCTTACACATCTGGTGGTAATAACTTGTAATACCAACGGCTCACCACCAGATGGCGCCAGCTCACCAAAAAAAAAAATATATATATTTTTTTTTTGTGCCCCCCCTTCCAAGCCAAGTCGCCAGGACCCTATTTCTAGTCGCCATGGCAACCTGGCGCCCGGGATTTGTCTAGCCCTGATTTAACCCCTTCAATACCGGGCATTTATAACCACCTCCATACCGGGCCTATTCTGCCACTTCTCTTCTACATGTACAAATCATCATTCTTTTGCTAGAAAATTACTCAGAACCCCCAAACGTTATATATGTTTTTTTTTAGCAGACACCCTATGGAATAAAATGGTTGTCATTGCAATTTTTTATCTTGCACAGTATTTGCGCAATAATTTTTCCAACGCCTTTTTTTGGGAAAAAAATGGTTTCATGAATTAAAAAAATAACAAAAAAATTTAAGTTAGCCCAATTTTTTTGTAAAATATTAAAGATGTTACGCTGAGTAAATAGATACCTAACATGTCACACTTTAAAATTGCGCACACTCATGGAATGGCGCCAAACTTTGTTACTTAAAAATCTCCATAGGCAACGCTTTGAAATTTTGTACAGGTTACCAGTTTAGAGTTACAGAGGAAGTCTAGTGCTAGAATTATTGCACACGCTCTAATATATGTGGCGATACCTCACATATGTGGTTTGAACAGCGTTTACATAGTGGGCGGGACTTACGTGTGTGTTCGCTGCTGAGCGCGAGCTACTGGGGACAGGGGCGTTTTACATTTTTTTTTATTATTTTTATTTTATTTTACTTTTTTTTTTTACACTTTTTTTAAATGTTCATTTTTTTGATTGTAAAAAATTCACCGATCTCATGCTTACTAGCCGCAATGGCGGCTTTGTTTACTTCCGGGTACCCATGTGTGAGATCATCACATCGCGCCCGGGCCTCTGACAGTCATAGAGATGACTGGTGACCATGTGACTATGGTGCGCAGAATTCGCTGCCAGAAAAAAATGATATCTGAATGATGCCTTTAGCTGCAGGCATCATTCAGATATCCCCTCACAAAGCCCAGGACGTCATATGACGTCCACCCGTGATGGGCGATCCCCTCTGTGGACGTCATATGACTATGGGCCGGTAAGGAAGTAGTTAAAAAAACTGATAAAATTTAACTTCATGCAAACATTGATATATATATACACAGGTATATATTAGAGATGCAATGAAAGAGACTAAAGTATGTCTTCCTTATAGACTTCCACAGTTTTATACAATTTAGTATTAGTTTCCTATTGTTAATTATGAGATGCAAGTTTATGTTTTTTTTAACCACTTCAGCCCCGAAACAATTTGCTGCCCAATGAACGAGCCATGCTTTGCCATTCGGCACTGCGTCACTTTAACTGACAATTGCGCGTTCGTGCGACGTTGCACCCAAAAAAAATGGCATCCTTTTTTTCACACAAATGGGGCTTTCTTTTGGTGGTATTTGGTCACCTCTGCGGTTTTTATTTTTTGCGCTATAAACAAAAAAAAAATAAAAAGAGTGCAAATTTTGAAAAAAGCTATATTTTTTACTATTTTCTACAATAAATATCCCCCAAAAATATATAAAATATATTGATTGGTTTGCGCAAAAGTTATAGCATCTACAAAATAATGGATAGTCTTATGACATTTTTATTATGTTTTTTTTTTTTTTACTAGTAATGGCAGTGATCTGTGATTTTTATCATGACTGCGACATTATGGCGGACACATCAGACAAATAACTGAGTGTAACTGACACTGGCACTAGGGGGCGACGAAGGGGTTAAGTGTGTCCTAGGGAGTGATTCTAACTGGAGGGGGGGCTGGGCTACAAGTGACAACAGTGATCACTGCTCCCGATGACAGGGAGCAGTAGATAACTGTCCTGTCACTAAGCAAAACAGAGAAATGCCTTGTTAACATCTCCCCATTCTGCCACTCCATGACACGATCGCGGGACACCGGAGGACATCGAGTCCGCGGGTCCCGTGGGCACAGTCACGGAGCTCGCGGCGGGCACTAGGCGGCAGATTCAAAGCAACCTGCCTGCCCGTGCCATTCTGCCGACGTAAATGTACGTGAGGCAGTCGGCAAGTGGTTGAGGAAGAAATTTTACTATTTAAAAAAATTAGGAAAATGCAAAACATTTCAGAGTTAAGCTGTTATTATTGAAATGGGAATAAGCCAGATAGATTACTGGCTAGCTTTGTTAAAATGACTTGCAATTTAGATATTATTAATTTAAAGTACTTGAAGGGGAAGGTACACAATAATCCTCCTAAAATCTGTAACAATCTTTCTAATTTTTATTCAGAGCTACATTTAACGAATCCAGCTTCTGAGTCAGAGTTTGATAAATGTTCGTCTTTGGCTTTATTACCTCTTGTATCTAATACTAGCTGTGAATAATTAAAAAACTCAGGATTGAATGAGTTTAAACATTTAAAACTACCACAGTTTTTTGACAAATCTTATAAGTGTTTGTGGGGTTATTATTAATAGGGGTTAAAAGTCCTTTAAATGCCCTTTAATGCATTAAGGTGAAAAACCTTCTTTACTGCAGCAGCGCCCCCTTATACTTACCTGAGCCCCAGAATTTCCACGATGGGAACGAGCACACCAGCTCCTGCCAAAGGCACATTGGCGTACCCTGTAAGTCCAGGGGGCACGCGCACCGCCGTGTGCCTTGTAAGTGTGCTTGCGGGTCCCGGGAATCTATGTTTCCGGGCGGCCCACGATTGCGGTCGGCAAAGGCAGAACTGGGGGCTGCCTTTGTAAACAAGGCATTCCCCTATTATGCCTAGTGACACTGTCACTGATGGCTGTTCCCCGTGATGGGGAACGTTCATCAGTGACATGCCATGTGTAGCCACGCCCCTAACAGTTAGAATCACTCCCTAGTACTGACTAAACCCCTGAAACGCCACCTAGTGGTTAATCCCTTTACTGCCAGTGTAATTTTTACAGTAATCAGTGCTTTTTTATAGCACTGATCGCTGTAAAAATGACAATGGTCCCAAAAATGTGTCAAAAGTGTCCGATGTGTCTGCCATAAAGTCGCACTCACAATAAAAATCGCTGATTGCCGCCATTACTAGTAAAAAAAAATATTAATAAAAATGGCATAAAACTACCCCTTATTTTGTAGCTGCTATAACTTTTGTGCAAACCAATCAATAAACGCTTATTGTGATTTTTTTTACCAAAAATATGTATAAGAATATGCATCGGCCTAAACTGAGGAAAAACGTTTTTTTTATATATTTTTGGGGGATATTTATTATAGCAAAAAGTATAAAATATAGATTTTTTTTATTTTTGTTTATAGCGCAAAAAATGTAAACTGCAGAGGTGATCAAATACCACCAAAAGAAAGCTCTATTTGTGGAAAAGGGAGTTTGTGAGCCACGTCGCACGACCGCACAATTGTCAGTTAAAGCAACGCAGTGCCGAATGGCAAAAAGTTAAGCTAAATTAAGTTAAGTGGTTAAGCTAGTGCATTGTTGGTTCACAGCGTCTCCCCGCAGGGATGTAGTCCCAAGGGAGGGGGCGAGCAAGCGCTGACTAACCCCCAGCCAAAACGGCTCGGATGATGGGGGCAAGCCTACTGAGGAGGAACAGGAAGTGAGAAATTCAGACAAAGAGAAAAAACATTTAGAAGGGAAATCGAAGTAAAAGGTAAGTGAACCAACAATGCACTAGCTTAAAAGAAACTATTTAGAAAATAAAAAACAAACCTTTACAACCCCTTTAAGCTACTCCAACATGTATGCAACATCCGCGCTGTCTCCTTGTAGTATCCCCCTCTGTGTGAGATTTATAAATATAAATGCTGCAAATACCTAATTTCAGAGCCGAGATCGCAATCAGATGACTGGTCGGATCTTTCCTTTCCTCCTCTGACAGATGCAGCGGCTGAGAGATCCGGCTGGTCATGTGATCTCGGCTCTGAAATTAGATATTTGCAGCATTTATTTTTATAAATCACACACAGAGGGGGACACTGCAATAGGAGGCAGCGCAGCTGGTGCATAGAGGTTACAGTCATGCAAGCAGCAGGATGGGGAGTCACTATCACAAGCTGACAGGCAGGGAGGGAAGGGAGGAAGAGGAGGACACAGGAGCAAAGAGCAGATAGAGAGTAGGGCTGCGGATTACATAAACTGACCACAGTGTCAGTGCTCAGGGTAGAAACTGGCAGGATCAGCCAGGTTTTTTAGGTGTTACAGGGGGCCAAGTGACACAGCACAAGGACTGTGTCATATGACATGCTTTAAAGGGGTAGGATACTTTTTTTTCTTTTGGTTTAACAAATGCTTTTACTGTAAGTGGTGCCATCCACTTGACTCTTCTACATGTGTATTTAGCCATTTGCCTAGAATTTAGCTCAATTCATAAATAACCACATGTACAATAGTTTTAATTTGTACTCTTGCTGACCACAGAATCAGCTTTTGAGATTTAAGCCAAAACATTGCAAGTGGAAAAATCTCGAAACAGTTGCCAGAGTAAGATTATCAATACTATATAAGCTATTTTCTAAGCCAAAAGGGCACAATAAACACTGGAGTATATTCAGGGCCGGATTCCAGACAAGACCAACAAGGCCAGGCCTCGGGGCGGCAGTGGGTGCAGGGGCGGCACTGCGGCTGAGAGGAGAGGACACTTTTTCTTTCCCCTGTCATGCGGATGGTGAGAGGAAAAAAAACAGAGGGAAGAGGAGGTGAGATAGTTCTTGGAAGCAGCAACCCCCCTCCCGGTTCTCAATGTCATTTTGTCATTCATTTTCGGCAGCAACACCCCCCTCCCCGATTCTTAGTGTCCTGCCGAAAAAGAAAAAGTCCCCCGGCGGATAATGTCCCCCCTGCTGTACTGCACAGGTGGGGGCGGCATTGAAGGACCTGGCCTTGGGGCGGCAAAGGGAGTAAATCCGGGCCTGAGTATATTGTTATAGGATACAGATATCTGCGACAGAGGTATCGAGAACAAGTTAAAGCATGGTCCCCTTTTTAATACTATAACTGCTTGAGTTCTGTGTTATATCATTGCTATAACCTTTAGAAAATTGCAATTTAGTTTAAATAAATGTGTAACTACTATATTGTAAAATATATTTTACATTTTAGCAATTTTAATTAGTATAGTAGGCTACAAAAAAAAGAGAAACCCAATGAATGGGTAATCAGGGTTACATGATCCTCAAATGTAAAACGCATACTATGTTTATCGCTATTTATTAATAGCTAAAGTCTTAATGAGCATTAATGTACTGGAATACTTCTTGCCCTCAAATTGTGAATTTATAAAAGCAATTTGTATAATCATACCATCAATTAAACAGTGGCGATTTGGTCCTCGTATACCTCTTCCAGCATTGTTTCCTATCTTTATTTAAGTTCACTCACGGGACATTACAAATTGCTCCCTGTTGTTTCCACAATGCTGTTTGTGGAAGAGAGACTGAGCACAGCATGAGATGCCAAATATATTTCCTATGATGCCTGCAACAAAGCATTCATTTCTGTTTGCTAAGCCAACAGCAAAAGGTTCTTGCATTCACCTGCTACCAGCTTAAAACGCCAATCTTGTATAGAATTCTGATATATTCTGTCCACAGCTTTAATTATACAGGATCTTAAAAAAAAATAATAAAAAAAAATTCTTATGCTTACTGTACATAAAGTGCAAGGGCACAAATAATATATAATCATACCCATTTATTATATATATATATATATATATATATATATATATATATATATATATATATATATATACATACATACATACATACATACACATACACACTTTATAACATGGTTATACAAGAGACCTAGAAAAGTGACACTTAACCTGAACAAAATTAATAATGTATTCAAAGCTGATATTCCGTTCTGAGTTACTTCTAGCAAGCTGTATCACATGATGGTTTTTGTGCTTCTTGGCGACTATAGTAGGAAGATATGTTCTTAAGAACTCCCAGTGACACTCAACTGCTTTAGCCATCACAAATCCAAATGACTGTAATGGATTCTTCAAGACGTGGGAAAGGTGAGTAGCTGAGAAATGTAACATGAGTGATGTATTTGATGGCCCTGTGGGAGTATAGCAGAGCAACCAGTTGGTGACCATCTTTCAGTATTATATTTTAAAAATACAAAAGCTCAAAATTCCGGTTGCTGGTTGCCAGGTTTGCACATCACCATAGCACTTTGGTTTAAAAAAATGTTAAAGCCAAATTTATCTTAAATTATCTTATTCTTAAATTAAAGGAAACATATGCTTCTGGTAAAAAAAGAAAAAAAAAAGATATAGCATATGTTACATCTGTATTTAGGGACAGCCTTGCCAGTGTGCAGTGGGTTGTTCTTCCCCAGCATGCAGGGGGTTCTTTTTTCTTCACTTTTGAAATCAGCACAGGAGTGCAGGACTCCTCCAGAACAGCTGCATCATTCATTCACCGAGATCTGTGAATGCATGAACTACAAGACCCATCTTCCACCATGTATTTATTAAAATGCTTGAGAGCGCAGTCTTTATCCGAGAGCCTTGATGCGCTCATAGAACCAACATATCCCATATACAGAAAAAGATATCTCAGGATAGTACACAGTAAAACAATCATAAAACCAGGTAAAAGCAGAATTAAAAAAAAATATTAAAAGTGATGCTAATGTCTGACCCTAAGTTGGGTCATAAGCTTGTGAAAATAAAAAAGTTTTTAAAAACTTCCTAAACTTTAATAGATCATTCTCAAGTCTCATATATAGAGGTAAGGAATTCCAAAATGTGGATACTTGTACATTAAACGGCCTCCCTCCGCATTTTGCTTTTTTGAATTTAGGAATGATCAATTTAGCATGATTAGCAGATATCAATGATCTGCTAGGAGCATAGTAGGCACATTTTTCTCTAATGAAAACAAGTACAGTAATTATTGCTCTCATAATCCATTGACACTTTCTCTCTGCTCCACACAGGCACTGAAAAAAGAGTCTACAGGAGCTGGCATTGCACTCGTTATCCACTGATCAGAGATGTAATACTTTGCAGGCTCTTGTGTATATAAAAATAATACATGCACATTTTTTCCTGCAAAAATATGTGCATTTATTATTGTCTTTAAAAGGTGAACTTAGCCTTAAAAGAAAAAATAAATCACATTTGTTCCTCGCAACTATGGCAACAGTACAGTCCAACTGACTGCTTTTCTCAGAAGGCTACACTATTCATCCATAAGGGTTCTTTCACATTGGTGGCCGAAAAAGAAAAAATAAATCACATGTGTTCCTCGCAACTATGGCAACAGTACAGTCCAACTGACTGCTTTTCTCAGAAGGCTACACTATTCATCCATAAGGGTTCTTTCACATTGGTGGCCGAAAAAGAAAAAATAAATCACATGTGTTCCTCGCAACTATGGCAACAGTACAGTCCAACTGACTGCTTTTCTCAGAAGGCTACACTATTCATCCATAAGGGTTCTTTCACATTGGTGGCCGAGGGCAGTAAAATCATGTTCACCCACCCGAATTCTAACATTACAGCCTGAGAGGACTGTACACATGCTGAGGCCACAATGCTTTGCTTAGTGGCTGTGGTGATTTTAACTCAGGCTGCAAAGTCTGACAGGCTACACTGCCTGTCAAACTTGCCCATTAAAACCAATGGGGCCAACGCACAAGCTAAACGCTTGGCTCAAAGTTGCAGTGCAGTCCCGCAATGTTAAACTGTTATTCTGGCTGCAGCAAAAGCTATTCAGAGGTGGATCACTTTTCAGAGGCGTAACAGTGACAGCTCCATGCGTACACGTAGCTTTAGAGTATCCGATGTTACAGCCATAAGGACAGTCTTACACTTTCAGGTGGGGGGGTAAAAACATGTGGTTTAGCAACATACCATCCCTCCAAAACACTCCCCACTTTAGCTGCAAAGGCAGTGGATGAGGATGTACTGTATGCCTGCTGCGGCTGTAATGCTTTGCATCTGGCCTATTTGCGGCATTGCCCACTGCCCCACAACTGCGTGCAATGCATGTGGTTGCAGTGTGGGTTTCTAGGGGTTAAAACAGGTGGTAAGGAGGTGGTATAATGGCTGTCAAAATCCCTCTGAAAAGCAATTGAACACAGATAACTCTTCAGAGAGCAAAGCATGTCTAAACGAGCCCTTAGTTCATATTCAGGACAGTAAAATAGTTACCTGTCTCACAAATCACAGTAATGAGCTCTGCAGGACAGGCAGCTCTGGAAGACCTAGTAGAATATAGACATTCTCACTAATGACTGCTGTTGTGATTTCCCACTTAGAAGTCTGTATTGGATGATTGGATTACTGATTCTATTACAGAAAAAAATGGGATTTGTTGTTAACTTGCTTATAACACTAGATCTACTGACTGTGTTGACGATTAGTTTCCCTTCCACTGAAGGTAACCTGCTTATTAATCTTCTCCCCGTAAGCTCTGTTTAGATTTTCCAGGATAGAACAAAAAAAAAAAGTCGCTTCCAATTTCAGTAATATAAGACTTTAATGTGGCAAAAGCGGTTAAAAACACTTACAAGAATTGTGAAGTAAACAAGCTCATCAGTATTAGGGGGAATTCCAGCAGGGAGATTTCCATAGCAATGCTGGTGGCAAGTCTCACTACCAACCAGCAGCGTAGAGCAGCATGTCAGCATGGATGGAAAATCAAAACACCACAGGGTTGTTCGCTGTGCCATAGATGAAGAAACCACAAGGCTGTCCGTGTTAGAGCCTGTCCTATCCCTCTAGCCAGCGCATCAGGGAGATCAGATAATGACAGCTGTCGGTAAGCCTGCCAATAGTCCGCATTCTGCACAAGAGCAGTCTACCTCATGGCAATCCCCTCATGTCTGTAAGGAGTTAGGGGTGGTGCTGGGGGCAGTAACATGTTTCAGAGGTTTTAGACAAAGGAGGATTGAACTTCTAAAAAAATTGTTAACATGTGGCTCCTTTCATCTTCCCATAAACTCTGACCAGCTTCCCTGTCTTTGCTGAAAGAAAGCATCCCCACAACAGGATGCTGCCACCACCCCATTTCACAATGGGTTCAGGGTGATGTGCAGTGTTCATTTTGCGCCACACACAGTGTTTTGCCATTAGGCCAAAAAGTTAAATTTTGGTCTGATCTGACCAGAGCACCTTCTTCCACATGGCTTCTTGCAAACTGCAAAAGGGACTTCTTATGTCTTTCTTCTTGCCACTCTTCTATAAAGGCCAGATCTTGTGGAGGGCACGACTAATAGTTGTCCTGTGGACAGATTCTCCTACATGAGCTGTGGATCTCTGCAGCTCCTCCAGAGTTACCATGGGCCTCTTGGCTGCTTCTCTGATTAAGGCTCTACTTGTCAGTTTAAGTGGACGGCATGTCTTGGTAGGTTTGCAGTTGTGCCATACTCTTTCTATTTTTGAATGATGGATTAAACAGTGCTCCATAAGTTGTTGAAAGCTTGGGATATTTTTTAATGACCTAACCCTGCGTTAAACTTCATAAATGTATCCCTGACCTGTCTGGTGTATTCCTTGGCCTTCATGATGCGGTTTGTTCACTAAGGTTCTCTAACAAACCTCTGAGGGCTTCACAAAACAGCTGTATTTATACTGAGATTAAATTATACACAGGTGGACTCTATTTACTAATAAGGTGACTTTTGAAGGCAATTGATTTCACTAGATTTTAGTTAGGGGTACCAGAGTAAAGGGGGCTGAATACCAACGCCTGCCACACTTTTCAGAAGTTTATTTGTAAAGAAATTGGAAAACCATTTATCATTTTCCTTCCACTTCACAATTATGTGCCACTTTGTGTTGGTTTATCACATAAAATCCCAATAAAATACATTTACGTTTTTGGGTGTAACATGATAAATGGAAATTAAAAATTTCAAGGGGCACGAATACTTTACTTTCAAGGCAATGTAAATTACTTCTACATTCTAATGAAGATCTCGCGCTGCCATTTCTTTATTGTTTGTTCTCTTCAATGAAGTGCTGCTGAAGTGCAAAGCAAGACATCTGCTTGCCTACTCCCTGCTCATATCCTGATTTAGCCTGTGTACTTCTTGACAATAGGAGGGTTTTTTTTTTTTTGCTTAGCTTTTTGCCTTAAGCACCCTATACATAACAATTTCCTCTGGATTATCCAGGTCTGTGACAGGTTCACTTTAAAATGTAGCATCGAGTGTCTTTCCCATGCTTCTCCGCCGCTCACTGTGTAAAAGGAAAACCGTTCACCTCCTCATAGGAAAATAAATTGTTTCTGCTCCATGAATGAGAAAATAAAGATACACTGTATTAAATCCCAATAATTTCCACTCTGTTGTGAGGCATTTTCAGATACGCGTTGTGTTAGGTCACTCTGCATGAGCGGCGTCTGAAGCGGGAGAGGTGTTGTTGAAACCCACAGCTGCACTCACAAGTAAATAAACATTTCTGCATTTGCTCAGTCATTGCTATGTAACTGGAAAATGAGATGGTAAAGAGCACATAAAACAATCTAACTCTGGGAAATGTTTTGACTAGTTGCTCAATATTTTTATGCCCTGTACTACACAATTATGTTAAATAATATAACTTTTTGAAATATATTTACAGCCGTCTAAGTGTTTGCCCAGAAGGGCAGATTTCTTATGGTATAGACATGTGTCGCTTGTACCCTTTGAATAAAACATAATCAAACACACTTAAAAAAAAAACGCGACTCCCCCATACACCTCCCTCTTCACATCCTACTTACCTTTTGTAATGGGAAAAATTCTAAATACACACTCGCCTGTCCAGTGGATCCAAAGTTGTCCTGTAGCAATTCACTGTTCAGGGGCCCGTGTCTGTGTCCTGCACCACCATCTTGGTCCTCTTCCACCTCTATTTGAATGTGTTACAGCAGCCTCCTGAGATATTTGACGAAGGCTTTTAGAGTGGGCTGCAAGAGCAAGATACATCCTGCTAGCCTAGGCCAAAATGGTGGCAGAGGGCGGGGCCACAAGAAAAAATAAAACAACAAAGCCCTCCCAACAAAATAAAAAAGCGAATTTTTAAATGGGGGGGGGGCAAGAATAGAACAACTGTTTGCTTATGAAGTTAAATTCAGTTTTCACGCAATATACATGAATGTTTTTGGAGAAGCTTGTTCTTAAACTGATAGGACAAGTTTTTGCAGTTTATGAACATGTTTAAAAATATTTTAAGCTTGAAGATTGCTTAAAACCACCAAGGAGAGTAAAAGGTGGTAGCTTTAATCTTTTAGGTAAAATATTTTTTATTTGTTTCATCAGAAAATTAATGAATCTTGACTTGTGCCCTGGAGCCAGGAGACTTTGTCGAGCTTTTGTGGGAAATGTCTTCTTTTGCTAGGTCTACATGTTACCTGGTAGCCATACCTAATTATTAGTTGCAAACAGCCCTTTGTATATGAGAGCTGGCTGATGCTCAGAGCTCTCTCCCAATGCCGTGAGTCTCCTGCTGGGTGAAAAGAATGGGCTGCTGGCAGAACACTAAAAAGGTACAAGTGTTACCTGCTGTTTTGGAGAAGCTATTAGGGGACACCCTGTAAAGCTGGCCATAAATGGATCAGCTGGTTCAGCAGGAACCAGTCAAATTTTGATACATGTGTGGCTGTCCCTGTTTGAAAGAAATTGATTGTTGGATCAACTTCTAAAGAATGGGAATGTTGGAAAAATTTGGTGATCAGTGTATTCTGACACACTCTCAGAATTCAATGTTTCACCGGGGGATTCCTTCAACTACCTCAGCCATCTGTGGCCAACTTTAGTCAGGAACTGCTATGAGTTTATCGTATGGCTCAGACGAGTAGATGTTTGGTCTGTTTTATGCTACAGACTTGCTGTACAAATTCTCCTGCATTAAAACTGTGCTGTCTTGCTGAATAAACCTGCAGGACAAATCTGCTTGGATTTTTCCTGAACGTTCCTGTCTTGAGATCTCCCCAGAGTGGCTCAGTGATAATGAGGTCAAGAAACTCAGTTGGCCACTCAAGAACCTTCAGGTTATTCTGCAGTAGCCAATGACAGGTCGACTTGGCCTTGTGTTTTGGATCATTGTCATGCTGTAATGTCCAAGTACGTCCTATGAGCAGCTTCCTGGCTGATGAATGCAAATGTTCCTCCAGTAATTTTTTGATAACATACTGCTTTCATCTTGCCATCAATTTTTTGCGCTTTTTGGCATATTGTAAGCAGGATACTTTGTGGCATTTACGTAGTAATGGCTTTCTTCTGGTGACTCAACCATGCAGCCCATCTTTCTTCAAGTGCCTCCTTATTGTGCATCTTAAAACACACCACATGTTTTTAGAGAGTTCTGTACTTCACCTGAAGTTATTTGTGGGTTTTTCTTTGCATCCTGAACAATTTTCCTGGCAGTTGTGGCTGAAATATTAGTTGGTTTACCTGACCGTGGTTAGGTTTCAACAGAATCCCTAATTTTCCACTTCTTGTTTAGAGTTTGAACACTGCTGATTGGCATTCTCAAGTCCTTGGATATCTTGTTATATCCCTTTCCTGTTTTATACAGTTCAACTACCTTTTCCCACAGATCCTTTGACTTTTCATTTGCTTTCCCCATGACTCAGAATCCAGAAACGTCAGTGCAGCACTGGATTAAAGAAGCAAGGGTCTGTCAGGAGTCCAGAAACTCCTTAACCTTTTATACACACACACACAAATTACAAACAAACAGTTTACAGGTGAGGATGGTTACCTTTAATATGCCTTTGTGTCAACTTGTGTACATGTTATCAGGCCAAAATCATACTTTAACCCCTAATGTGCAATTTCTATGTTGTGAGGTGACTTGGATCATTCCCTCCAACTGGATTAAGCACTATAAGATCCTGGTTTCATGTACAGTATGTGAGTACTCAACGCTTATATTGTTTGTATTTGTTTCATGATTTATGTATCTGTATGAAATTTGTAAGTAACTGTGATTCATTACCTATTATAATAGTGTCTCCTGAAGAAGCCATCCATCTGCGCAATGCGCTCTATCAGCACTCTATCTCTTTCTGCATTCTGGCCCAATACATTTGTAGTAGTCTGTATTTTGTGAACACACACACACACACACACACACACACATATATATATATATATAGTTATATATGAGCTATGATCTTAGGTCCGGAAACCTATTATATGCAATCAGAAAATGTATTCAAATGTTTTTATGAACGTTTTGGCAGAATTATGTTAATAATAAATTTTTTACATTTTCACTTCATTTTTGGGTTACATGTGACAACAAACATTTGTTTTTCATTCTAAATGTATACGGATGTGGTGCCACATCAGCGATTTGTGCTTCATTTGTCCTACATGTAGCAAAAGCCAATACTTCATAAATGATTTTTTTTTTTTTTATGACACCCGGTCCTATCAGATCATGTACCCTGTGTCACAGCAAATGGGTAGTAAGACAAATACAGTGTATTCTTCAGAGTTGTTCATAAATAATTATGTACAAATATGTTAGTACAAACTATTTCTGATCACAACCTATTAAAAACACCCAACATATTTTAATTTAGAGTGGACATGACATTTTATGATACTATATTACCTAATTTTATCATTTAAAATCCTTCCATTAACAAAATCCAATTTAGCAAAAAAAAAAAAATGTAAAATCACTTGAGGGCACCAGGTTCAATTAAAGAATAATTCCAAAACTTATTAGGTGAGGTTTTAATAAAATGAAATTATATTCAACTAAAGATTTACTAAATGATAGACATAACTTTTTCTCAAAAAGTTTAATAAAGTAGGAGAAGTTTGTTTAAAAATTCAATGCTGTATATACGCTGAAGAGTACTGCTAATGTTATTAAAGAGAAACTATAATGGATATATTGGGAGTACAGATTGTGAGCTACTACTATAAAATTTACCTGAACGTAATATGTAATGTAATTTTTATATTTACAACCACAATGCACTACAGAGCAGCACAGGAAATCATTTTTGCCCGTGGTCATCAAATTATATCATTCTTTTCTGTGAGTGCTGGATGTGAGGATTTAACATGGTTTATGATCCAGATTTGTATGTAGTCTTTTATATTATGTTGGTATTAGGTTAACTATGTGTAATGATTTGGGGGTAATGTTCGAGAAAGTGGTGCAATATATTGCATTTGGTTCGTTAGGTTTTCTGTTATGTGTCAATCAGTGCTATTTATTCTATGTAGTATGTTAATGGGATGGTATGGTTTATTACAGTATAGTATTCATTTTATTTTATTTGGTATTAATTGCTGTTATTGGTAATTTTATTGTTATTGTGTCTTGTTTCTGTTCGCTATTGTGATTTTGTGTTGTCTTTGTTAAATGTAATTATATCATAATAATTTCCTCTTGGGATGAATAAAGTATTCTGAATTCAAATCTGAGTATTTTACTAGTTTTCTTGACAAAGTTTTATATACGAATGTGAAGGTTTTTCTCTTGTGGCATTCTGTATGTTAGCCTGTGCAATCAGCAGACATGGCTCCAGAACTACATCTCTCAAAAGTCTCACACAGTGTGTGGTCAGGCTCTTGTATGCAACAGCATTTGGCTTCAAAATAAAAAAATGAATGCATGTGGAGGTGGAGAGAGAGGGGTGAGGGACAGGAGGAGGAATCTAGAACAGAAAATGCACTGTCTTGTTAGCCCAAACAGGAAGTTGAGCTGGCCGTACATGGATTGAAATTTGATTGGTCCTTGCTGATGCATTTCAAATTCAATCCATATGTGGCAGCTTCTGCTCAAACAAAGTCGATCGTGCTTGTTGGAAACATTTTTTCTGGGTCAGTGCTTGTAGCCAATGGGCTTGCTGATTACTATATTTTAACAGTGGCGAGTCCTTGCTGTCAAAATACAAATCTCAGCAGGGAAGATTCCTCCAATGACCTCAATTGTGTGGATGGAGTGGTTGGTTCATTTACTTCGCTCAGCCTGCAGGCTGAATGAATAGAAAACTATCCATCTATAGCAGTGGTCACCATACTGCTGCCCTTTTCTTGCTTTTACATAGCCCTTGGGGCATTATTCCCCCCCTCAGTCAGCAACAGTGGGGCATAGTTCCTGCCTTGGACACCAAAAGTGGGACACTATTCCACCCAATGACAATGATGGGGCACTATTCCTTCCATTGACACTAGTGATGTGGCACTATTCCTCCCATGAATACCAATGATGGGGCACTGTTTCTCCCAATAACACCAATGACGGGGCACTATTCCTCCCTCTAATACCAGAGATGGGGTGCTCCTTCTCCCACTGACACCGATGATGGGGCACTATTCTTTCCATTGACACCAGAGATGGGGCTCTATTCCTCCAACTAATAGCAATGATGGGGCATTGTTTTCTCCCACTGGCTATTGTCCGAGCCACCTTAAAGTCTGAAGGACAGTAAACTGGTCCTTTATTTAGAAAGTTTGGAGACCCCTGATTTATAGCCAGCATTAGAAGGGTTACTGGCAGATGAATAGTTATTTTAAAGGGATACACATGGGGAATGTTTTGTCTAGAACAGTTTTACATAATGCAGCAGCAACCACACACGCAAGACACCCAACATTAGAAGGTGATTTATTCTTCCAAAGCAAAAACACCTTTGCATACCGGTACTGGCTAGTATTCCAATGTTTCTCTTCTCCCTAGATTTTCTCTGCCTTACTTCTTTTTTTTATGTGACTCCAGTGCTGATGGAGAGGGGCAGGGGAGGGGCAAACAAGGATGCTGTGCAGGTGCCCAACATCCTTCTTATCAATCAATGAAGTTATTGGTTGTTAGGATGCCAATGGCTAGAAGGTTGTAATGGTTCACAATGAAAACTTGTGGCTTTGTGTAAGTAAAACGTAGGATTGATCCACCTTTTTTTGAGCAATTTGTAGGCATTTTGCCAAGGCACCCCTGAATAAACCTAAAGGCACCCTGGTTAAAAAAGTCTGCACTAGGATAAACATGGGAAATATTAATGTACAGCATGGTTTGTTTTATTTTTTGCCCTGACATACATTTTAATGCTGTCTGCTCCACTGACGCACAGTTACTTATCAGCACCATCATTTTCTTGTCAGTGCTTAAAGTGATTGTAAAGTCTAGTTTGTTATAAAAAAAAAATAACAAACATGTTATACTAACCTCATATGTGCAGTTGGCTTTGCATAGAGCAGCCCCAACCCCCCTCTTCTCGGGTCCCTCTTTGCTGCTCCTGGCCCCACCCTCATATCGAGTGCCCCACAGCCCTCAGCTTACTATTGGGGAAACCAAGCAGAGTCAAAGCTCAGACACGGAGCCCCGACCCAGGCCCCACCCCCGATTTCCCTTGATTGGCTGACTGACTTTGATTGACAGCCACGGGAGCCAATTGCTGCTGTGTCTTAGCCAATCAGGAGGAGTGTCCTGAACGGCTTAGACATTCGTGGACATTTCTGGAGAGAAAATGGGCTCAGGTATGCAATTAGGGGGTGCTGGGGAGGCTGCTACACACAGAAGTTTTTTTTTTATCTTAATGCATAGAATGTATTAAGATAAAAAACCTTGTGCCTTTAAAACCCCTTTAAGTAAAAGGTAGGAATTGTGTTTTACATAAGCACACAAAGGGCTATACTCCTCAGTCTCAACCCCTTGCAAACTCAACGAGCTGACAAGATGGTGTGAACAGACAGTAAAGTCTACACTGGCAGACACACGGACAAAGAGCAGGGGGTCTTCTATTAGTGGCTTCTTAATTCATACTGATTGACAATCTTTACGATCTGACATGTACAGCAGTGTTTAAGGAACTTTCTAGACACATTTCTAGATTACAAGGGGGGGTAACAAAACACTTTTCCAAAAACAAAAAAATTAACAGTGAAGATAATTTTGCAAGATTATGTTAATTCTATTTACTGATACCTAATTATCGCCTCATTGTTTCAACGGTTCCTCATTTCTGCTGTGTAAGATCCACTCTGAAAACCGTGTGCTGCCATTTCCCACCCTCTACATGCCCTCTGCGCTCTCTCTCACTTCCTCACCATGATTGTCTCCCTTCTCTTCCCAGTGACCTGACTGCAAATGATTATAGCCACCTGTTTTCTGCAGAAAGCATTAAGCAGCTGGATATACCAACATAATATCTGTTAGTCATAAATAAATGAGAAAGGACGGCCAGCAATTAAAGCAAAACAAGTAATCCAAATGAATTATACAATAAATATGCTATTCAGCATTGTCGACTTAAAACTACTTGTCTCTGCATTTATTTTACGAGGATGTAATAAGAGGACGAAGACAGGCACACGCCACATATTTTACTTACCAATGATAAGTTTGTAAACGGCTGGATTTAAAGAGCGACTAAATGCAAACTATAGAATCAAGCAAACAACTTCATCTGTAGCCATTGTGGCCAATCTGTAAAGTTTACCTTGAGGCTGCATTCACACCTGGGCGTTTTGAATAAGGGGCAGATTTGCCACCATTCTGCCCACAAAATCAAATGCCCAGGTGTGAATGGCAAATCGCAGAACGTGCATTTGAGATGTCGTTAATTTAACTGGCACCTACAATTGCAGAGCGGTTCTGGCGTGATTGTTGCATGATAAATCGCACTGCAATGGCAGCAAACTGCATCACTTGAAGCTTGTCACCCAAAAAAGTTCAGGAGCCTCTCTTGTGCGACATGCTTCATGCAATGTGGTTTGATGTGATTGCAGCACGACTATCAAATGAATGGCATCTCAAATGTGCGTTCTGCAATTTGGGTGTTTTGAAATCGCAGGCAAAATCGTATGAAATCTGCCAACGATTCAGAACGCCGAGGTGTGAATGCAGCCTTAGGAACCACACTATTAGGCCGGATTCACACTAGTGCGTTGCGTTTTTGAGCTCCGTTGTCTTTGCCAGGTTCTTTATCAGCTGTTCATCAGATCCACTGCGTTTTAGGTGCGAATCAGCTGGGAATTTGAAGGTTTTATCTTCAGAGCTGCGTTTTTTGTGAAGGCCAATCATTGTTAGCTGTATGCTGATGCTGCTAATAAACGGGAGTGACCTTTCTTGGACTCTTCCTGGTTGTCCAGTAGTCAGTATTGTGTGGAATTGGATTTGGAGTTTTTGAGAAATGTGTGCTGCCCTGCCCATGATCATGCCTACAGTTGTTGCTGCAACAGCAGCAATCTTGCTGGAAGTTGAGAGGAGGAGAGAAAACTTCTGTTCACACCGCAACACATGTGCGAATCAGATGCATGCTCATAGAAGATAATGGGCCTGAATTCGCACCTGAGCCACACCGCAATGCCTAGAAAACGCACACGTTTTTTTGGCAGTGCGAATGCATCGCACTTATGTGAACCAGCCTCATTGAAAACAATGTATTGTTTGCGAATTGGATGCGGTTTAAGCCGCAATCAATTCGCCTAGGTGTGAACCCGGCCTTACACTGCAGTATGCACACTGGTGCAATGCAGTGTTATTCATTCTAAAAAGCACCACAACACCCCTTTTTAACTTACTTGCATTATGGTGCAGAATGGGGAGTGTTAAGTCACTAACGTACGTTTCCATGTGCTGAGATGACAAAAATGCTGCATGCACAAAGCAACAGTGTGAACAGAGCCTGCAGTTTACACTTAGATAAAGCATTGGAGGCAAACTTTTTACACTGCTTCCACTTAGCACTGCAGTATGCTTAACAACTTTTCTCTGCACCCTATCCAAGAGCCTTAGGAACAAGTAACATTTGTCTTTATGCACTGGAAACTCAAAATCACCCAAAAAGAGAAGTAGGAGGTGGTCAACCAGCTATGTGCCTAATGAATGCTATAAAAGTTGAATTTGCACCTCCATTGGCGAATTGGTAAATCTTAAGCTGTGATCTGACCTGCAGGCCAGATTACCCAATGTGGATCGTCTGCATTAGGTAGACTTAGGAGTCCCCTGGATTACAAAACAGTCCACTTTGGTATTCTATGCCCTTTCTCCATTTATAAAACTACATATACAGCACAACTCCTCTACTCACACTATATTAGTTGGGCGAGTGTGGCTCACAGTGATAAGCTTAAATGGTAAACAATGTTCTCAATACCATGATTATGCTGTATAGCCATGCACAGCATCATCCATTTAAAGCGGTTGTAAGTCGATTTAAAGTGGTTGCAGACCTTTACATATACCTTGTGAAGTGACTGGTCTCAGAGATGTCACAAATTGTCCTACATGAATTGTACCTGTTTATCTGCAGTCCTCTCCCCTCTACAGCCATTTAAAGTGCAGAATTTATACAGATTCTCTGAGCTTTCAGAAAGTAGGGGGCGTAGAGCTAAAATTACACTCTGCAGAGCTCAGTGAGAGCTGATTGAAGGGAGAGGAAACACACCTCTTCAAACAGCACACAGGAACAGAGCTAAGGCTATCAATAACAGGTTGTGTGCTGGAGCTCCCTCCCCTGTCAATGTTTTACCTCTTGGTGTCAGGAAACTTGACTTGTGTACAGGGGTGGACTGACAACTCATGGGGCCCCCGGGCAATAGAAGATTATGGGGCCCCCAGGCTTACAGATGGCTACCATGCCAGGAGGCAGTGCAGAGGCAGGGCAGCTAAAATCTCAGGATTTTCACATCAAAAGCATGTCGGTTTCAGACATATCAGGGACAGATGTAAAAAAAACACAGATTTTTACATACTGTCCCTGGTTTTATTGAGCCTGGCAACCCTGATGGGGCCCCCTAGTGGCATGGGGCCCTCGGGTGGTGCCCGAGAACCCCAATGGTCAGTCTGCCCCTGCTTGTGTAGATAGCAGAGGAACGTGACAGTAGATAGAATTTATCACTTTAAGTTACACTCTAATATCCAAAACTCTTCACAGTGCCATATAGAAAATGCTGCAAAACTACAAAATAATAGAGATTAAGGGCACTTTCACACTGGCAGTTATTTATTTTTAGCGGTGCTTTACCGTCATTTTTGCAGTGCTTTTCGTCTGCTAACCGGGCACTTTTAACCCCCGCTAGCAGCCAAAAAAGTGTCAAAAGCGGTGCTTTGCCGTCACTGCTCATTGATTTCAAAGGGAAGGGTATACACCGTTCTTACAGCACCTCAAAGATATTTATTTCTCTTTATTTTTATTTATTTCTCTTTCAAAGAAAGGCAGTTATGCATGTAATTAGAGAGAAAAAGAAAGATTGATAAAAAAGGAAGACTAGGAAATGAAGCAGGGGAGGAGTGGGGGAGCATGCAGGAAGGTAAGCATGGTAGGGATATTATTCGGTTGATTATGCCTAATCTCAGGGTATCCCCCATAGATATTTGGTGGTAATCCTCAGTCAGCGGTTCCACTTAATATGACATTTGTATCTTTATCTTTTAGTAGAGCTTGCTTTGGGGGGTATTAAATTACCACTGAGTCTATTTATTTTTTGTTAAAGGAAAAAAGTTTGAAAATGTAAAAAGAAAAAAAGAAAAAAAAAATTCATAGTTTGTTAGAAAATTTTGCAAACACATAATTTATCTCCTTCACTGATGTGCACTGATAGGTATTATTAAGCTGCACTGATGAGGCGGGACTGGCGGGCACTGATAGGTGGCAGTGATGGGCACTGATTGGCAGCAGTGGTAGGCATGGATTGGTAGCATTGGTATTTCATTGATAATCAGGGCACTGTTTACCAGTGTACATGTCCCTTTTACACAAGCCAGTTATTGTCTCTCCTCTCCTCACACTGTCAGCGTGAGGAAAGGAATGCTGATAACCGGAGTCTGATTATATCGTGATCAGCTGTGACTGGTGGTAATAAATCACTGATCGGTTCTTTACCTAACTCTGTAATCAGTAAGTGATCACAGAAGGATATCATATGACGCCTTAACAGAACTAGCCGGCCGCACTGTAGCCATCATTCAGCTATAGCGCAGTTGGCAAGTGGTTAGGTTTTACATTATACTTCTTTAAAATTAACATTCAGGGTTTTGGTGGGTGGATGTATTCATTTTCTATCACAGAAAAATACTGTATATGGTTCCAGCACTTTCATTTGATAACATAAGCATATATAAGCATTGCAACAACAATGCAAATAATAGTATTTTTGACAATCCAGCATAAACCTACTTAAAGGGGTGGTTCCCCTAAAAATAAACTTTTGACATTGCATTTGCTATAATAATTACAATTAGAATCGGCTGGTTTTATGTAAAAAATACCTCCGTACGTAGCGTTTGGTATATTCGTTCCCACCGCCACTTCCGGGTACGATGCTGGCGGTGGGCGTTCCTAATTGATGGACAGGCATCCGACCGACGCATCCATCGCGTCACGAGATGCCGAAAGAAGCCGAACGTCGGTGCGCATGCGCCGTATAGAGCCGCACCGACGTTCGGCTTCTTTCGGCATCTCGTGATGCGATGGATGCGTCGGTCGGATGCCTGTCCATCAATTAGGAACGCCCACCGCCAGCATCGTACCCGGAAGTGGCGGTGGGAACGAATATACCAAACGCTACGTACGGAGGTATTTTTTACATAAAACCAGCCGATTCTAATTGTAATTATTATAGCAAATGCAATGTCAAAAGTTTATTTTTAGGGGAACCACCGCTTTAAAAAATTCCCTTTTGTGTTGTGATTACTGTCAGTTTGCTGGCATCTCTTTCCACAACTCCCTGAAGTCCCTGCATGCTTTGTAGCTTCTACTCCGCTGTTTATGTACAATTTCTAAGGACTACATATCCCACGGTACTATGCTGCTATAAATAACTATAATACTATGTAAAAACGAATATATGATTTTACATTATGATGATTACAGATACGCTTTAATAGGAAATCATTTAGGTTTTGTGAGGATGCAGAGCAAAGCATAGTCTCTCTTTGTATCAATTTCTTGGGAGAGTAAACTAAAAGCTGGGAATTTCCTGAAGATGAGTTATGATGAGCGGCAAGAAAGTCTCAGTATATAAGACAGGCTTCATAGTAAATCATAATAAAGCTCCATAATTCCGAAATCCCCAACCTTCCTGCTGGAGGTTGCTATTTCACTATTGAAACATGCTTCACCCTCAAAAAATAAATACAACTGCAACATATTAGCAGCATTCTTAAAAAATCTAAGAAAGATACCTTTACATTATATTGTGAGGACTAGATTTAACTGTAAAGCTTTTAGGGACTTAATTTTAAGGGCTTTTGTTGACCAATTTTTAAAAGAAAGTTCAGAAAAAAACACCAAACAGGAGTTTCCCATGCATGGGTATTCAGCATTTGTCTTTAATCCACAAAAACAAACATTCCGCCATCCTGGCTTGCACTTGCTGCTCTGGCCTTACACTCCAGACCCTTGTTTGTCTTCTACAGACTGCTCGCCCACCAACGTTTGGACCATACACTTGGCAGCCTCTTTGCTGCTCTGGCTCACACCTCTCTCCTAGATGGAGTTCTCCTGACACCAGGGCCAGACCTCCTGTCTGCTGGGGTAGAGCTCAGAACTCTGGTCAGATCACTACTAAGGCTGGGTTCACACTACTACACTACTTTCATCCTACTTTGCTCTGCTACATTGGTCCTACATTTATCCTACATTGGTCCTACATCCATCCTACTTTCATGAACAGGATACTACTTTGGTCCGACTTCAATGATATTCAATGGGCCTGAAGTAGGATCAATGTAGGACCAAAAGTAGTACAGGGAGCATTTTCAAAGTCGGACCGACTTGTGTAGGACGCTACAAGACGCTCTCATAGGGAAACATTGAACACAGAGCAAAGTAGGATGAAAGTAGTGTAGTAGTGTGAACCCAGCCTAAAAGACCTGCACACACCTGTGCAATCAGTGTGTTGGCTGCTCACAAATCCTGGACCCAGGACTAGAGATTTCATCCCACGTGGATCTCTTAGAAAGCTTTGGGCTCTAGGTCCCAAAACAAATTTTTCTAAACCATGTGGAAACGGAAAAGCCAGTTTCTGCCTAACTAAACAAAAACCTCTGGTTAAGAATCCTGTGTTAACATCACCCTGGTGGGGTACCACACTGCCACAATATGAATGTTCTGCCCAAAAATGATTTTCCGACTTGATTTAGCCTGTCCTCTCTAATTTACTGTTGCTAACTGTAGACTAGTCTTTGAGTATTCTTCCACTCACTTGGCACAGCATCTGGTAATTTAAGGCACATTCATACAAACACATACTAGGTGGTGTACTCTTGTTTTCAGCAGATCTATCTAAATTATACTCAAACAACAACAAGAATTTAACTTGGCACTTCAATTCACTCCAAGATCCTTTTTGCTAGTATCAGAATTTTCCCAGCCTAGAGAAGACTCTTAAAGGAAGCCTCTCCAATGTCTAACTAAGTTACTTTATAGCCACCAAGAGAATATTTTTTTTTTTTATCGCTGAGAATATTACAATGAGAAAAAGTCAAACAAAAAAAATGTGGATTTATATGTAAACCTTGTCCCGAAAACCTGCCAACCATAAGTGACTAAAAGGCACACACATGTACCCAACAGTTAGGTGTATTTCATAGTCCCTTCATTACACTGATAAGATTTCCATTCAAGATTTCTCTAGTGGTGGAATTTTTGACTCACCAGCTGTCTCTGTTTGCAAACACAATTGCCACAATTCAGTAAATCACTAGCAATCATTCTATGACGGAAGAAGAAAGCTCAAGATTCTTCATCTACCTCAAAAATGCATCTAAAGACATCTTAAATGATTTGAGATGACAGCTGCTAAAATATTGGAACCAGCTTCTTTTCAACGGTATGAATCCCATCATAATATTCTGTTTTAAGTTATACTGTGTTTCCCAAAAGAGATTAGCGTGTGCAAAACACTTTTGCCAAAGTTTTTATGAAAAAGACTATTATTTTATACAAAATGCCAGTTTGATTTAAATATTTTACTGTGCATTTACTTTTTTTTATTTTTAACTTGGTGATTGGAGTAGAAGATGCAGGCACCACCCCTCACTACAGCCCCCTCCCCTAAAAAAGATTGTTAATATCAAAGATTACCACTTAATATTTGCATCAAAACTGGACACATTTTCTGAATTAATTTAGGAAAACAGGACCTGGTGCTTGTGCCTCCAACAGGCATATGTGTATAATGAAAAGATCAAAGCCTGTTTTGGCTGTATTTCTTGTCCAGTGTGTCCGCATTAATAGTCTTGAATCACAAAAAAAAAAGTTTTGTCAATCAGGATCAAATGCAAGAGAGGATGGTCACAGACAAAAACATTTTCAGGGTGCCACATAGTGGGCTGCTTGCATTACTGTGTGGAGTTACAGACAGAAGAACAGGAAGTGAGGATTTCTCAGAAGAAATAAGGACATTTAAAAGCAAAATCGGAGCATGAGGTAAGCGAAGGAGGACTGCACTAAGGTAAAGGAAGCTATTTAGGAAAAAAAAATTGTACCTTTACAACACCCTTTAAATCGGTAATAGGAAAAACAATGCCATTAACTCTCCAGGGAAAAGCTACCTCTTTGCCTCTGCAGCATTTAGGCATGTACCTACGGTCTCCAATACCAAATCCAAGCCTATGTACGCTGCATTTAACTGGTCCATTTTTACAGATTCATGTTTAGTAAGAATAAACTTGGTATTTGACCTCTTCTATTGTCTCATTTTCATTTTGTCTTAATTACATGTGTCATGTAATAACACACAGAGAATCAAAGCAGAATGATTTAAAATTGATAAACTTGGACACATTCATAAACAAGGTGCTTATACATTAAAGCGGGGTTCCAACCACAATTAGCATTTTTTAAATGTATGTCCTTTCATAATGCGTTTTTATAATATAAATCCGGTCACTTACTATTTTACAATCCGCCGCCGCTCTGCATAGTTATTCAAAAAAGATAGTTTATAAAACTATGCCCACACCGTTGTCATTTTGCTTGTGGGCATTGTGAAGCCCACAAGCACTTACTTCCTGGAAGTCTTGGATGGGGAGTGATAATTGGACAGCGCATTGCATCCTGGGAAATGATGACACACATTTCCCAGGAGCATTAGAGGGAGATGATGTCAGAATCCTAGGTGATTCCAAAGGCAGATTTCATGGGACCGCATAGCAACAGGCATTTCCAGATGAGTACAAAAAAATATGTTTTGTTTTTTTCTTTTTTAGGTCTAATGAGCACAATAATGAAAAAAAAAATGTTGGGATGGAAACTCCACTTTAAGCACAGCACTATAATATCACCATGTAGCTCAGCTATCTATATTATTGGGCAAGTTAGGCTTTGATATACTCTCAAAAATGTAACCATTCATACAGTCATGCATTTCCAAGGAGAAATGAAAGGATGGTAGTATGGTCTAAGATACTGGATTTCAATCCCTCCTCATGTTAAAACCTTCAAGTTGTTTATAATACTCTTACTGAAATAATAAGGTGGATCCAGAGCAGAACAAGCCCATTCATAGTGTTGCGAAAAAATATCTGTCACTACCGCTAAAAGTGAGATGGCACTTCTAATTGTAGTCATACTTCAAGCAAATCAGAAGGTTGAGTTATGCAGAAAACATGTAACTGAGAAACAAACAAAACAAAAAAAGGATATATATATATACAACCCAACAGTAAAGAACCAATTATACAGTATTTTACAAAAGTGAGTACACCCCTCACATTTTCTATAAATATTTTCTATCTTTTCAGGTGACAACACTTAAGAAATTATACTTTGTTACAATGTAAAGTAGTGGGTGTACAGCTTGTATGACAGTGTAAATTTGTTGTCCCCTCAAAATAACTCAACACACAGCCATTAATGACTAAAGAGCTGGCAAAAAAAGTGAGTACGCCATTAAGTGAAAATGTCCAAATTGCTTCCAATTAGCCATTTTCCCACCCCCCGTCATGTGATTCGTTAGTGTTACAAGGTCTCAGCTATAAAAGGGGAGCAGGTCTGTTAAATTTGGCATCATCTCTCTCACTCCCTTATACTGGTCACTGGAAGTTCAACATGGCACCTCCTGGCAAAGAACTCTCTGAGGATCTGAAAAAAAAAAAAGAGTCGTTGCTCTACATAAAGATGGCCTAGGCTATAAGAAGACCCTGAAACTGAGCTGCGGCATGGTGGTCAACTGCAAAAGCAAAACTGGTAACCTGTAGAATTTTAAAAATTTTGCCTATGGAGATTTTTAAGGGTAAAAGTTTGTCGCCATTCCACGAGCGGGCTCAACTTTGAAGGGTGGCATGTTAAGTATCAATTTACTCGGCCTATCATCTTTCACAATATAAAAAAAATTGGGCTAACTTAACTGTTGTTTTATTTTTTAATCAAATTTTTTATTTATTTTTTCCAAAAAAGGTGTGCTTTTAAGACCACTGCGCAAATACGGTGTGACAAAAAGTATTGCAACAAACATCATTTTATTCTCTAGGGTGTTGGAAAAAATGTATATATAATATTTGGGGGCTCCAAGTAATTTTCAAGCAAAAAAAATTTTTTTAACTTGTAAACACCAAATTTTTAGAAAGAGACTCGGGGCTGAAGTGGTTAATTATAAGTGTATCTACACATACAGTTTTCTATTTCAAGCAAATACAATACTTGTACAACCCACTACTTGAAAATGTTTCCATTTTCACTGGACTTACATTGGGGGACATTGTATCCCTTTTTCTTTTTAATAAATAGACTTTGTCACAGTATTTATTTACTTAAAATTTGGGGAGGAATGAGTAATAAGGGATATATCAGTAGCTTATACTGGGGGAGGGGGGTCCTGTACTGTGGGCGTCCATTATTCAAAAGCCGTGCCTCCTTCTCATGCTGTTCCGTGATAGGCGCCTGTGTTCCGCCTATCACGGAGGTCCACTCGTCCGAAGCCGAGGATGAGAAGACATTCGTGATAGGCGGAACACCGAACAGAGGCTTTGCTGGGAAACCAATGTTTCCGCCTATCACGGAACACCACAAGGAGGAGGCGTGGCTTTTGAATAATGGATACCCGAGGTCTGGTACCAGAGTATAAAACGACCCCTGGGTTTTAAAGCAAGTTTTTAAGCCCAAAAGGTCGTCTTAAGCAGGCCATACACGGTCGAATTTCGAACAAATTTTATTTTCAAAATCAGAAAGTTTTTTTTTTTTGTGATCCGATGATGCCACCATTGATTTTCGAAATTCGTCCGACAAAATATTCATGTTGCCGGGAATGTTCGTTTCTCTCCGGGAATATTCGTTTATATTCTTTTCTTGCACATGCGCGTTTTTTTTTCTATTACATTTCTCGCACGATTCTCCCATCATTGATCAGAAAATCGTTTGTTTTTCAAAAAATTTCCAACATGTCGGATTTCTCAAATTTGCTTGCCGCACGAAAATCGGCTGTTGCTGCAGCCCATTAACGGTGCGAAATACGAACGAAAATTATTTTATATGATTTTCGAAAGAAAATTCTTTCGAAATTCGAACCGTGTATGGCCGCCTTTACACGCCGGAAAATACGGTAATAATAAATAATAGCATGAGGTTTCCCATAATATTCAAACTAGACCCTTATCCACGCATGCAGCCTGAGCAAATAGAAAAAGGAGGGGAGTGAACATATCTCACCCCTCCCCTCCCCCAGGCAGTAAAGCCTCCCTACCTCAAGGCACTCGGTCTCCAAATCAGGGTAAAAAGCCCTCATCCAGTACACAAAAGAATGTGGGGCTTTGCAGGTAGGACTTATTATAATATGTAAGCTCCCTTTATATATTATGCCCAGATATCCAGCCCCCCAGGAGAATTGGTATGAGGTATATTAGTACCCCTTTTTTTTACTCACACCCCCCCTCCCCCCACAAACAAAATACAAAATCCTCCCAATGTAAATCACGTTGTCCAGTGATGTAGATCCTCATCAATCATAGTGACCCACCTCCCCACTGCCCAACAATGTTGGCTCACTAACACAAAGACTAGCTGCCCAACAACATTTACACATCGCACTCCCGTGGCAAAATGACAGATCCCTGCTGTATGTGAACAAGCCTGTTGGGGATCCTCAGTGACATCATTGGCCAAATATGGTCACCCATGATCTCTGGCTGATTTATTTACATACACCAGCCAGACAGTGATCTCTCATTCCATAGTGGTAATAACAGTTCTGTGGATGATGTTTGCCTACAAACATCAGCAGGGTGTTTGCTTGAGCAAACTGGCTAAATATGGCCAGTTTGTTCGGTTGAACTGTAAACACAACACAATGTAGCACAATGCTCTTTAGCAGATGCACAAGGGTGCCATTAATTCTTAATGGCACCCCCACGCATTGGCACCTGTGAGAGCTACGGCATAATATTTGAACCTAGTCTAACCTAGTCCCCAAAAATTCAGCTCAACATGACAGTGACAAGTCATGTTTCTGTATCTAGGTGTATTGTGGTTTGTTAAACACAGTGAAGCAGACGGCATGATGACAGTCAGGAGAGATACTGTTTGTTATTTCTAACTTAGCTTTTAGAAATATTTGGAACTATTGCACTGTGCCATTTCATATGATATTAGGTGATAAATCAACATTAATATTTATATTAACCACATTGAATTGCTAGCATGACCTTTCATATATATGTGAGAGAAAAAGGCCATTTAAAATTAAAATATGGTCCACCTTTGCTTTTAAAAATAATTTTGATTTGCCCTAAATAATATAATCTCACGCCAGTTCAATTTTGAAAGTTTTATTGCATCAGCATTAATGCATGCATATATTAATGAAGCATGTCAATCCCTTGATGGCTGTGTGAAGCTTCCACGCTCTTACGTGCCCTACTCTCTCTTCTGTAAGTAACATACATTGGCAACCTATAAATAGTTCATAGCACAAACCAACAGCCAGATCCTACACAGATATGGAGTCACACTCAAAGAAATAGTTGTGCTTTCAATGTTCACATTTATGAACAAAAAAAAAAATATACTGTATATTTATCACTTGGTCAAAGCTAAATATTCATATCTAAAAGCCAACCAATGTTTAGCTTTTATTCTTGGATACAACATATATGACACTTCAAATAGTAGTAGCTCTTCACAAAATAAATAACTTTTTTTTTACCCTTCAAAAAAGGGGGGGGCTGCAATGTGTGCTTCTGAATTAACTCACACCATAGAATATATAAATATACACTGTATATAAATATTTTAAATATTTGTGTATATATACATTTTCTATGGGACACTATACTACAAAATATTCCCACAAATGCAGCCCATTGATTTGCACACACACAAAAGTTTTTTTCCTAACAAATTCATTAAAGACCATGTTGCAAAAATGAATACACCTCAATGAAAGTCATAGGCCCCTTTCACGTATGTCCGCCTTTTCATCCATCCGTTTACGGATGAAAAAGGGACATACATGTATCCCTATGAGATAGCGGGTGTCAGCGGATGAACATCCGCTGACACCCGATCTTATTAGTGTCCCCAATGCTCCGATTCTGCAGACGGAGGAAAATCCTATTTTTCCATCTGTCGGACATGTTCATCCGATCCCCCCATAGGGGAGAGCGAAGATCTGACAGGGCGATCCCTGGACAGTGTGCGGGGACTGCCCTGTCATCTGCCGGCTCGGCGAGGATCAACGGAGCGATCCCCGCTGAGCAAGCGGAAAAGACATGTACGAGATCCATACATGTGAAAGGGGCCTTAGAAGCAATAAAATCCTAATTCAGAATTCCACTACAGGTGAGTCTAATTATTCATTAAATAGGTGTCCAGCAGACAGATGACTATAAAAGGGTGTTACTTAAAGCGGAGGTCCACCCTAAAAAAAAAAAAAAAAACAGACAAAATTTTTTTTTGAAAACAATGGCTGTTACTAATTTGCCACTTCCTCGTCTGCGGTGATCTCCTTTATTCTCCTCCTCGCACTGCCTCCTGGGAAATAGGGAGTGGTGTCTTCTGGAACCTTGTGTGTGTCCCAGGAGACATCCGCTCATTCACATAGCGCCGTGTCACTCGCGCATGCGCAGTAGGGAACCGGGAAGTGAAGCCGCAACGCTTCACTTCCTGATTCCCTCACCGAGAATGGTGGTGGGGCAGCCGAGACCCGAGCGATTGCTCGGCTTTGGCTGCCGACATCACGGGCACACTGGACAAATAAGTGTCCTTATTAAAAGTCAGCAGCCACAGTGTTTGTAGCTGCTGACTTTTTTTTTTTTTTTTTTTAATGCCGGACCTCCTCTTTAACAAAGAAAACCCCTTCCCATTTCATGCTGTCAGCAAAGGCACCACATGGAAGAAAATGTCACAAGGCCTGAGAAAGAACATAATTTCTTTACACAAGAAAGGTGAAGGCTACAAGAAGATCAGCAAAGCTTTGCTTATCAGTCAGAATACTGTAGCAAAAGTGATTAAAAAATTACACAATATGGCGTACACTGCAGAGGCATGGCATGCATGGGAGTTGTCCACCAAAGACTCCTAAAGACCATGCACAAAAAAGCCCACCTAAGATTTGCCAAGGCCCATGCTGAAAAAGAAGATTACTGGGACTCTGTACTCTGGAGTGATGAGACCACGATAAATGTTTTTGGAACTGATGGCTTCAAAACTGTATGGTGTCGCAAAGGTGAGGAGTACAAAGAAAAATGCATGGTGCCTACAGTGAAACATGGTGGTGGCAGTGTCCTTCTGTGGGGCTGCATGAGTGCTGCTGGTGTCGGGAAGCTGCATTTCATTGATGGTATCATGAATTTACAGATGCACTGCTCCATATTGAAAGAGAAGATGCTACCATCACTCCGTGCCCTTGACTATTCCAACATGACAATGATCCAAAACACACATCTAAGGCCACTGTTGCATTTCTGAAGAACAGAGTGAAAGTGATTCAGTGGCCAAGTATGTCTCCTGATCTGAACCCAATTGAACAACTATGGGGTATTTTGAAGAGACAAGTTAAAGCGGAGTTCCACCCAAAAATTGAACTTCTGCTTTTCGGAATCCCCCTCCCCTCCGGTGTTACCTTTGACACCTTTCAGAGGGGAGGAAGGGAGAAAATACCTTTCTAATCCAGGTATTTGCTACCACTTTTGGGCATAGATCGCCATGTCTGTCTGTCCCCTCCCCCACCAGCTGTCTACTGGAAAATTTAGATTGTTTAGGGGTATGAATACTTTTTCAAGGCACTGTATATATACAAACACACACACACACTTATGCATAGCCCTAAACCAATGGTAATCTAAAAAATTCTAAATTGTTCTGCATTACCATTCCATTCTGTCATGCATTTTCCTCTATTTTATTTTCCACAAATGATTATGCAATTTGTTTGTTTTCTATTTTACACCGTGCAGATTTTTAGAAAGTCTCGTACACATAAGTTAACATCAGCCCACAAATGAATGCTAACACACTGAATTTAATCACACAAGGAAACAGCACACAAATGAACAGTCTGCGAAATATAAAACTACATGGTATAATAAATGAATACCATTAATGTGCAGCAGTTTTTATGTGAAGGATAAAAACAATAATACGTACAGAAAGCCTGGCATGTTATGATTCTAAACCTCAGAATGAATGTAGAAAGTGCTTTATCGTTGCCAGACTTTGCTTGATAACGGTATGTGTGTCTCTCCTTCACGTAAGCCACAGTCAAACAGAGGTCATCCAAAGGGTTAACATTACATTGTCAGAGGCTCAGGAGTTGATTCTCTGAAGTCTCTAAGCACTGTATCACTCACAGTGTCATGTTTTATTCTTTGCAGGATATTAGGTACAAAACTCCAACACAGGAAAAGTCATAAAACATTCACAGCTGTAGAAAATACAGAAGCACAGGCTTCTAAATGACTAATGAGCAATAGACAATCTTCATATTTACTTTTCAATTACTGCTAACATCTGAAAGCTATTGCATTCATTTTTGTAGACGGGAGCACAAGTGGCCTTCTGTATGGCAGCCTCCGAAAATGCATCTGACTGTGCTCCAAGTAGCAACCAATGAATATTTCCTTGGATCCGGTGTATGTATGAAAATTAAAGGGGATCGGTTTTGTTTCAATGTTCAAGACTCTGTAAGGCCCCTTTCACACGGGGCGGATCATTACCGATCCGCCCCATGAACCTCCGCTTTCTCAGCGGGGATCGCTCCGTTGATCCCCGCTGAGCTGGCGGATGACAGGGCGGTCCCCGCACACTGTGCAGGGACTGCTCTGTCTTTTCTCCGCTCTCCCCTATGGGGGGATCGGATGAACACAGACCGTCTGTCCGTGTTGACCCGATTCGATCCGCCAGACGAATGGAAATGTAGGGTTTTCCTCCGTCACACTTTTGCGGATCTGAGCGGGTCGGATGTCAGCGGGCATGTCACCGCTGACATCCGCGGCTCCATAGAGGAGCACGGAGCGCCTGTTCAGGTCCGCCTAAAAAACTGGCAGGCGGACCTAAACGGGCCGCCCGTGTGAAAGAGCCCTTACTTTGCAGTGTCTCTAGATAACTCCTCCACCGCAACCTTTTTTTTATTTTTTACTTACCAAGCCACTTTCTTTTGCTGCCTCCCAGTAGAAGCATCTCAAGAGTTGGCTGGAGTTGGCAGATGTTGGAGCTTAGCCAGGGCTATGACACCATAGGCCCCCCCAAACCTGACAGTATTTAGGTCTGTTTTTTGGCTGCTTAGAACTGAGCACAGTTACAGGGGGGGGGGTGTCAAGTGCTCCCTCATCCACGAAAGGTTTTGCAAAGATACTGGTGGTAGGAGAAGTGGCTTGGGCGCATAGCATGGATCATATAACTTACTAGGGAGGGTGGCCTATTAACTGACACGGTCACTTTGCTCAGAATAAAAAAAAATTAAAAGCGAACTGGAACTCCACCCAAGAGTAAATATATAAATAAATGTTTTGGATAGGGTGAGGAATGCTAAAAATCCCAGTTAAGCTATTTTCGCTATCTGTATTCCTACTGGGTATATTTCTACAATTTCCAGTGCAAATGATGCAACAGAAATTGAGGAAATCCATTCCTCATGGGCACAGACAACACCAAAACACCTACAATGTCCCTACTACAAATACACATGCTGGTTGTAAAGGTTTGTTCTTTTATTTTCTAAATAGGTTCCTTTAAGCTAGTGCATTGTTGGTTCACTAACCTTTTCCTTCGATTTCCCTTCTAAATGTTTTTTTTCTTTGTCTGAATTTCTCACTTCTTGCTCGTTCTCAGTAAGCTGTTCTGGCTGACTAACCACCGCTCGGATGATGGTGGCAAGTTTACTGAGGAGGAACAGGAAGTGAGAAATTCAGACAGAGAAAAAAAACATTTAGGCCGGATTCACCCTTGTGCGGTGCGGATTTCAGCTCTCTTATGTCTGCAGAGAGATAAGAGAACTGTTCAGCAGATCAGCTCTGTTTTAGATGCGAATTTGGAGACCTGGGAGAGGGGAGGGGGATGAGAGAAATCCTGAAGAGAAATGAACACATGTGCGAATCAGATGCGTGCCCATAGAAGATAACGGGCCTGAATTTGCACCTGAGCCGCACCGCAATGCCTAGAAAACACAGTACCTGTAATAAATAAATAAAATAATGAAACATTTGTATGCATCTAGAAGTAATGACAATGGTCAACAATGGCAAAAAGGAATAATAAAAAATAAATACAAAATCAAGTAATTGAACCCATTCACATCAACTGCCTTCTGGCCCTTTAAGAGTTCTCAAAGCTGGAAGGCAGAGGTGAGCATTGATTGGCCGTCACAGCGGTCACATGATCAGAAAGCTCCCAATCACAAGTATGCATCAGGAGCTTACGATCCCTGCCAGCTACCATACTGGGAGCGCATTCTCAGCAAGGTAAGTGGTTTAAACAGGGCTGCATATATGCAGCTGCTCGGTGTTAGGGACCACCCGCCGAGAGGCCGTATATATGTTTACGGCCGGAGTGAAGAGTTTAAACATGTTGGTGCTTGTTAACACAAACAGTTGTCTATGGCAACCAAATAATTTTCCAACAAATTAAACCCAAAGTTGGGTGCAGTAATTTAGAACATGTACATCCCACAAGGAGAGGACTACTGCACATGGTCACTGCCTTGCCAATTTCCATGGCAGCCGTGGCAAAGAGAAAAGGGCATATTGATGATGTTGGCTATGAGAAGATAGGTTGGTTGGAAAACCGACAATGCAATAATTGTTGACAACATTTCCACACCTATCTTCCCCTCTGTTTAGTTTGGAGACAAGTAGATAGAACACCAGTGCATTATACCTGAATAAATCCACGTAACCATTAAAGTAAGTTAAAAAAACAACTTCTGAATAGTAATAATAGTACTAATCCAAGTTATGGACTCGACCACATTGTAACTCCTAATCCTAACCCTTAACCTAAATGTAACCCCAAAATCTAACCCTTAAGTCAAGCCCAATCCCCAACACTAATCTGCTTATCAGTTAGACCCCTGCCACGACCCCGGCAAAAAAACAATGCATAAAGGCACACATTAGCATTAGGAGGGTATTTTTAAAAAATATACTTCCCCCTTGGCTTCCGCCTATGGCATTTTGGCAAGTGTGATGTTACTGGTCTTCTGACAAGATTCTGAGGGCACTATGGATCCCAAATCTCACAAGAAGCCACTCCAGCACAGTACCTAGATGCTGCAGGCAGAAAAAAAGCTTTTTTTCTTAAACAAATGGAACTACAGTGCACCAAAGGGTGTTGAGGTAACATGTAGTATGTTTACCATGAAATACCCAACCACAATGTGTTTGGTGTGAATGGGTTCCACATATAATTTTTTTAGCTTTTCTCCTAGAGCACAGGTGTCAAACACAAGGCCCGCGGTTCGAATCCCGCCCTCCAAGCCATCTCATGTGGCCCTCACACCTCTCCTGCAACAGCCCTCCTCTGGTCCTACTCCAGACCCCTACTTTCTGCTTTAAAACAATGCATTCAGCTTCTTCCCAGCAGCAGCATAAGGAAAGGGGGGTGCACTGTGATGTAAGGGAGAGTGGGGGACTCAACTTCTGATGGTGGGGTGGCTCTTGACATTTAATGTAAGGGGAGGGGATGCGCTAGACATCTAATCTTACAGATGCAACCGGCCCTTTTGAGGGCAATCATAATGCAGCCCACAATGAAATTGAGTTTGACACCCCTGTCCTAGAGTGTGACTTTTTTTGTTATGTTCCATTTGTCCATGAAATGGCAGAGCTCTAACTAAGCAGACTTTGCTTTTTGATGCAAGGTCTGCTTTAGACGTCATGCACAATTTATCCTGACACTACGATGATGATAAAAAATTTCTACTCCTAATGTATCAAGTTATCGAAAACTAGAAAGCCTGCGCCCAAAAACATTTTGCCAAAACGAAATCATCTCTGATTTTCTATGTTTTCCATAGATTTGTCTACTATTCTCTAAAATCTCCAAAGCTTTCTTCCAAAAATCAGGATGCAAGTTTCTATAGTAATCCTAGATTTGTGGATTAATTGAATGGATGTGGCAATTTAATATAGTGAGATTGAAACTGTGGATAGGTGAAAAGGCTAGCCTAGTGTACATCTTTTGAACAAAGTTGTCTTAGTTTTCAAATGAAAGGGGTAAGTGTGCTACAAATTTTTGTATTTGATCTTTAAAGTGTTACTAAACCCAGGACTTTGCATTCACTACATCTAGTCTCCCGTAGTACACAGAACATGGACATGCAATTATTTTAATAAATATAAACTGCAAAATGTATTTTTCTCATTAACAGTATATATTGTGGCTTCTATCAATGTCTCGTTAAAGCTGGTAGGAGTTTCCTTTCTCCTCTGACTGTCCTATGAGCCTGCAGTATCCCTGACCCTCTGTCTGAACAGTGCTGATTGGCCCTGTGCTGATCACATGCACCGTCCCAAGAAAAAGAAACTCCTCTCTAGCAATACACACCAAACTGAGCATGAGCAGAGAGACTCCAAAGGCTCTGTCTTATCAGCAGATGGATTGGGGACAGTGGAGGAAGGGGAGGATCAGAGAAGACAGGTTTAAACAGCAATTTTACACAATGCAGAGGATCAACACCTTAGGTTTCACAGTGAGAATAACAAGCATACTTTATTGCATACACAGATTGATTTTACTGTTGAGGGATTAGTAACTCAAAAAAACATTCCCTTCTGGGTGATCTATGTACATTGCGGGGATTTAAAAAAAACTTTATTGCAGATTCCTACCTTTTGATGGTCAGAAAAAAATCCCAGTTTGTTTCTCTGTGCAGAGTGAGTCTAATTGGAGTGGTTTCATAATTATCAGCCAACTGCTGCAGCTGTAGGGCTCTAATAATGAAAACTGCTGGGTCTGCATCCCTTTAGATGTAATTTCCTATTGGGAGTATGTCACCAACAATTACATTTTTGTTGCAGGGGATGCCAAAAATCTGACTTGTATCTTAGTGTAGACTTCTGGGAAAATCAGTGAGCCAATCACACAAGCACGAAGTGGAGTACCTTTTAAATTAAATAAATGTGAATTGCAATACGGAAACACCCAGCAGTGATCCTTAGCTCAGAATTCTTTTTTATGTAACTAAATGCATGTCTGGTGTACGGACCTCACCTTTATATATAAAACAGGATTCTGTTACTTCTGAAACGTGGGAACTCCTGGTTCCACATAGCTTATCATTAAAATATATATATATATATATATATATATATATATATATATATATATATATATATATATATATATATATATATATATATATATATATATATATATATATATATATATATATATATATATATATATCCCGTTAAAAATCTACCTAGTTGAAGAATGACTCCAGAACACTGCTCTAATGCATGCTGGTAAGGCGGAAAATTCCCATAGACCTTTATGGGTCTAACTACTTCAATCCAGGATGGCGTAGGAAACATACATTTGCTGGGCAGCAGAATCACTGCCATGCAGATACTCTTAAAGTGATTGTAAAGTATTTTTTTTTTCTATTAAAATAATAAAAATGTTATACTTACCTGCCCTGTGTAAAGGATATACACAGAGCAGCCCACATTCTCCTCTTCTCTGGTCTCTCTTCAGTGCTCCTGGCCCCTCCCTATTGTTGAGTGCCCCCACAGCCAGCAGCTGGCTATGGGGGCACCCAAGCCAAGCTGCAGCTTTGTGTATCCATTCAGACACGGAGCTGTGGTTTGGCCCCCTCTCTCTCCTCATTGGCTAACGAGTTTGATAGACAGCAGCAGGAGCCTATGGTGTCGTTGGTGTGTATCAGCCAATCAGAAGGGAGAGTTCTGGATGACTGAGACACTTGTGGACATCGCTGGACAGAAATGGGGTTCAGATAAGTATAATGGGGTGGCTGGGGGGGGATCTGCACATAGAAGGCTTGTTATCTTAATGCAATAAGATAAAAAAAAAATTTGACTTAACAAACCCTTTAACTTATACTATAGCCATGCCTGCTAAGCAGCTGAAAAAACTACACTGGAGCGAATATTTTAAATGAATTTCATAGTGTGTTTGTTCTGGTATTTTTGTAAGCATGTCAATGAGCTGTGTGAGTGGCAAGGTTTAGTCATTTTAAACTGTTCCACACATCACCAATTCCTGTAAATTATGTGCTCTAAAACTGGTTAAAGCAAAAGAAATAGCCTTGACCATGATCATTGTAGCCTAGAGGCTACTGTAATGTTATGTTGTGCATCTTATTATATTAAACAGAACACCATATCATAATTGACACACCTTACAGTTATTAGACTATTATGTTAAAAAGAAAAAGAGAGGGAGCGAAAAGAGAAAAGAGAAATAAACACAAATGACAATAAAAGCCCTAGTGCCTTGTTAAATGGACATTTTAAAAGAACAAAAATTTGAATGGGCAGGTGCAAAAAAAATAACACTAGTCCCTTGAGTTTTCTAATTAGATTATAAATGATACCAAATGGTACAATACAGAATCTATGGAGCTCATTTTCTGGAAAGCCAAAGATCAGGAAATTTAAGATGCAGAAGCATATGCTAGGAGAAAACATTAAAACTTGGGAGAAGATAGAGATGAGTCATTTAATTAAAGTCAACTTGTCGGCAAAGCCTGTTGAAAAGAGTATGCATCATTATACTAAAAAAGATCCTTATGTTTTAGTCTTTGGGGGGGTGATAAATAAATTGTGCCTTATATGATACAGCTGGGGCAAAATTATTGTATTACCATAGAACACTACTCTAAAAAAAAAAAAAAATCATTTTGGGTGGAGTGAGTTTTTTTTTTTGTTCTTTGCAGATCTAACAGATGTGACAGCTATGACCATAAACTAAACATTCTAGTTTCCCTCTCTGGATGCCATTTAACACACTGCTCCAAAGATGCTGCTGGCAAGACTTTTGGAGCGGTCCTGCTAGCGCACTGCTTCAGACTGCAGGGCAGGAGTTTTTCAGGCGCTATTTTTAGCGTTAAAATGCCTGAAAAACTCCTCAGTGGGAAAGGAAAATATCAGAGTATTCGTTTCAACTCAATGGCCGCCTTTTCTTTTCAGGGCAGCCATTGAGTTGAAATGAATACTCTGTTGATATCGCTCTCGACAAAGCTGTTGTGAACAAGGGTGTTTTCAAGGACCCAGCTCTGAAACGGAAAGCCAGTAGGGAGGCCAAATTAAAATTTGAGGAAAGGTTCCAGGAATGGACATACCATATTTTTCGCTCCATAAGACACACGTTTTTCCCCCTAAGAAATGGGGGAAAATGTCCCTGCATCTTATGGATGACTGCATCCTTAACCACTTCCATACCAGGCACTTACGCACCTTCCCGCCCAAGCCAATTTTCAGCTTTCAGCACTGTCGCATTTTGAATGGCAATTGCGCGGTCGTGCGACGTGGCTCCCCCAAAAAAATGGTGTCCTTTTTTCCCCACAAATAGAGCTTTCTTTTGGTGGTATTTGATCACCTCTGCGATTTTTTTTTTTTGCGCAACAACTAAAAAAAGACTGAAATTTTTTAAAAAAAATTACGTTTTTATTTTTTTCTGTTAATTTTTTTGTAAATAAGTAAGTTTTCTCTTTCAATTACGGGCACTGATATAGCGGCACTGATGGGCACCGATGAGATGGCACTGATGGACATCGATGAGGTAGTACTGACGGGCACAGATGAGGTGGCACTGATTATGCGCTGGTATGCAGCACTGATGGGCACACATAGGCGGCACTGATGGGCACACATAGGCGGCACTGATGGGCACTCATGGGCGGCACTGATGGGCACTCATAGGCGGCACAGATGGGCACTCATAGGCGGCACAGGTGGGCACTCATAGGCGGCACAGATGGGCACTCATGGGTGGCACTGATGGATACTTATGGGTGGCACAGATGGGCACTGATAGGTGGGCACTGGGCATGGATGGGCACTGTGGGGTGGCACTGATGGACATTGTGGGGCAGCACTGATCTACCCATGTTGCCAGTCAGTGCCCATTTGTGGGCACTGATTGGCATTTTTTTTTTTTTTTACTTTTTTTTTTTTTAAATGCTTTTTTTTTTTTTTGGCCTACCCTGGTGGTCCAGGGTGGGCTTCCCTGGTGGTCCAGTGTGGCGATCCAAGGGGGGGCTGCGCTGATAAACAATCAGCGCGAACCCCCCTGTCAGGAGAGCCGCCGATCGGCTCTCCTCTACTCGCGTCTGTCAGACGCGAGTGAGGAAGAGCCATCAACGGCTCTTCCTGTTTACATCGTGATCAGCCGTGGTTGGACACGGCTGATCACGTGGTAAAGAGTCTCCCCCGGAGGCTCTTTACCGAGATCGGTGATGCAGGGTGTCAGACTGACAGCCCGCATCACCGATCGCCGCGCGCCCCCACGGGCGCGCGCGGCATGAAATCCTGCAGGACGTCCATGGACGTCCTGTCAGGATTTCAGAACCACTTCCTGGTAGGCCGGGCGGGAAGTGGTTAATGGGCACAGGTCAGGCTGCATTCTTAAAGTGGAGGTTCACCCAAAATATAAATTTTTAACATTAGATGGAGGCTAATTAAGGGGAGCAGAAACGGGTATTTTTTTTTTAAATCAATGCCGTACTTACCGTTTTCGAGATAGATGTTCTCCCGCCGCTTCCGGGTATGGGCTGCGGGACTGGGCATTCCTATTTGATTGACAGCCTTCCGACCGTCGCATACAGCGCGTTGAGAGTTTCCGAAAGTAGCCGAACGTCGGTGTGCAGGCGCCGTATAGAGCCGCACCGACGTTCGGCTTCTTTCGGCAACTGGTGACGTGCTGTATGCGACCGTCGTAAGGCTGTCAATCGAATAGGAACGCCCAGTCCCGAAGATCATACCTTGAAGCGGCGGGAGAACATCCATCTCGAAAACGGTAAGTACGACATTGATTTAAAAAAAAATACCCGTTTCTGCTCCCCTTAATTAGCCTCCATCTAATGTTAAAAAAAAAATTCGGGTGAACTCCCGCTTTAATGGGTACGGCTCAGGTTGCATTCTTAATGGGTACAGGTCAGGCTGCATTCTTAATGGGCACAGGCCAGGCTGCATTGTTAAAGGGCACAGGAAAGGCTGCATTATTTATGAGCACAGGTCAGGCTGCATCGTTAATGGGCACAAGTCAGGCTGCATCGTTAATGGGCACAAGTCAGGCTGCATCGTTAATGGGCACAAGTCAGGCTGCATCGTTAATGGGCACAAGTCAGGCTGCATCGTTAATGGGCACAAGTCAGGCTGCATCGTTAATGGGCACAAGTCAGGCTGCATCGTTAATGGGCACAAGTCAGGCTGCATCGTTAATGGGCACAAGTCAGGCTGCATCGTTAATGGGCACAAGTCAGGCTGCATCGTTAATGGGCACAAGTCAGGCTGCATCGTTAATGGGCACAAGTCAGGCTGCATCGTTAATGGGCACAAGTCAGGCTGCATCGTTAATGGGCACAAGTCAGGCTGCATCGTTATTGGGCACAAGTCAGGCTGCATTGTTAATAGGCACAGGTCAGGCTGCATTGTTAATGGGCACAGGTCAGGCAGCATTTCATGGGCACAGGTCAGGCAGCATTTCATGGGCACAGGTCAGGCAGCATTTCATGGGCACAGGTCAGGCAGCATTTCATGGGCACTGGTAAATATTTTGGTACACCATTTGGTTCCGAATATTTTTTTTCTTGTTTTCCTCCTCTAAAACATAGGTTTGTCTTATGGTCAGGTGCATCTTATGGAGTGAGAAATACGGTAATTGAGTGATACGTAATCCACATGCGTTCCAGCCCTCCTTCCTGTTCCAGTTACAATCTGAGCCGACGATCGGCATTCACAGGAGACCAGGCAGGATGAAGCATCTACAGCAGCAATCCAGCTAGCGCATAGACTCACTGCACAGGACTCCCTGATGTGCCTCACTTCACTTACCAAGATGTAAGTGCTTGTATACATCGTTTTAATAAATATTATACAGTTTACTTAAGAGACGTCTCTTCTTTTGTCTTTTAAAAGACTTGTTCACTTCACGTAAAAATCATGTTCCTGCAGATTAAGGCTTGCAAAGGATCTAAGTGGTGCCAATATAACGATGCTTCTGTGAGAGTTATTACATCAGTATGGACAGATACAGAATCTGAGCTAGTGAGCACAAATCTATCATGTGTATAGAGTCAACTGCTTTTCACGTGGAACTTGAATAATAATGAAAATGAGCATAAAAATGCCCACAAAGGGTTATGACAAAAGACAATATTATTCAAACCTAAAAACTTTCTGAACAAGAAACTTGGGGTCCTTTCACACGGGCTTGTCCGTGTACAGACTCTGCTTTGCTCAGCAGGTATAGCTCTGCTGATACCTGCTGAAGAGGCAGATGACAGGTCCGTCTCCACTCACTGTGTAGAGATGGACATGTCAGACCCCATTGTCCTCTATAGCGATCGGAAGAAAACAGACTGCCTGTCCCTTTTCATCCAACCCTAACTGATCCGATTCTCCAGACGAATGGAAAATAGGGTTTCCCACCGTCTGAATTTCACGGACCCGGATCTCGGATAATGGTGGATGTCAGCGGACATCCACTGCTCTATAGGGCTAAATGGAGCGTCCGATCAGGTGTGCCTGAAAAACTGAAAGGTGCATCTGATCGGAAAGCCTGTGTGAAAGGGGCCTTACTTATGATGTTGAAAAAAAATCCCCTAAATATTTTCCTTTACCAAAAAAAACATAAAATATTTCCGCACAGGTATATGTATATTTAGTCATTACAAGGAATAGCTGTGCTGTTCTTGATCAGCTGTGATATGAAGCTGGAATGAAATACAGAGTTTTTACAGTTGTACGATTAAAGGATTCAGCTGTAATCACCCAACACACTATCTGCCTTTTAACAGTTCCAATCAGTAGCAGATCTAGGTGTAATCAACAGCAGCAGGGGGCTTCAGAAAGCAAAACAAAACAAAACCAGCAGGAATCTTCGCTAATATACATTAATTGGCATGAGCCAACGTTATAGTGCATGAAAAAAGTCTCTCCTCTTGCTCAGCAAACTCTCTGTTAAAGCGGCAGATCACTGTGCGTGAATTTTGAAGGCAAAATGGTGGGAATCGGTGTAGTTCCTGAGTGCATGTTAGGTGTGCATACATTTTCATAAATGCTACAATAAGGGGCAAGGGCAAAGGGTTTTTTCTAAAGGCATGTTAAAGAAAACCTGTTACCCAAACAAAAGTAAAGAGATATTTCCTGTATAGTTAAAGTATATGTAAGGCTAAAACAATTTTGGTAAGAGGTTAGAATCTCTATCGGGTTTTTATCACTGTGCCTGACAAGGGAGATTTACCCTCCCGATTTGTCCCAATAACTACTCTCTCTTAGGTTTATTGATAATTATAAAGATCAAAAGGTAATTTGCAACATATCATAACAAATCGTTTTGCCCTCTGGTAATCTTCTAAAGTACCTTGACTCCTCCATGTTTGCCTGCCTACTTCTTTACTTAAAGTGATTGTAAAGGCTGATTTTTTTTTGCCTTCAAGCATTCTATGCATGAAGGTAAAAAACACAACTGTGTGCAGCTCCTCCCTAAACTCACCTGAGCCCCCACTCGATCCAGCAATGTTCACAAGAGCCATTGGTGTCCCAGGTCTCTCTCTTCATTGGCTGTCAATGACCGAGTCCTCGCTCTACGTGTCTTATGGATGCATGTAGCGGGGCAAAGAAGCGAGCACGCACCAGTGCCCCCATAGTAAGCAGCTTGCTTTTTAGGGGAACTGGTAAGGGAGGAGGAGCCAGGTGTGCCGGTGAGGGATCAGAGAAGAAGAGAATCAGAGCTGCACAGATTGTTAATTGTTATTAAAAAAAAAAATTACCCTTAGAATCACTTCCCGACCAACTCCTGTACATATACGGTGGTAGGAGGGCTCTCCTGCGCAAATCGCTGTATATATATGACTGCTCCTTTACGAGGAATAACACGATCACCACTGGCCACCCGTGATCGCGGTCGCGAGAGCCAGAACGGGGATTTGTGTGTGTAAACAAACACATCCCTGTACTGCCAGGGGAGGAGAAACAGATTATCTGTTTATCTGTTCCAACTGAGCTCCTCCTCTAGTCAGTGACATCCCCTCACAGTAAGGCCCCTTTCAGACGTGCGGACCGTATGTCCGCTTTTTCATCCATCCGTTTGGGGATGAAAAAGGGACATACATTGGTCCCTATGTGATTGCGGGTGTCAGCGGATGAACATCCGCTGACACCCGTAATCACCCACCTCCGCAAAGATCCGATTTTGCGGACGGAAGAAAACCCTATTTTTTCTTCCGTCTGCGGATCGGATGAACACGGACAAACGGTCCGTGTTCATCCGATCCCCCCCATAGGGGAGAGCGGAGAAAAGACAGGGCGGTCCCTGCACAGTGTGCAGGGACCGCCCTATCAGCCGCCGGCTCAGCAGGGATATACAGAGCGATCCCCGCTGAGCTTACGGACACACGGAGGCGGATCATTAATGATCCGCTCCGTGTGAAAGGGCCCTTAGAAACACAAATGAGGGAACACATTTAACCCCTTGATCTCTCCCTGGTGTTAACCCCTTCCCTGCCAGTGACATTTTCACAGTAATCAGTGCATTTTTATAGCACTGATCGCTGTATAAATGTCAATGGTCCCAAAAAAGTGTCAAAAGTGTCTGATCTGTCTGCCAATCCCACAAAAAAAAAAAAAAAATCGCAGATCACCGCTATTACTAGTAAAAAAAATGCCATAAATCTATTCCCATATTTGTAGACCATATTACTTTTGCCCAATAAATATACGCTTATTTTAAATTTTCTTTACCAAAAATATGTAGAACAATACATGTTGGCCTCAACTGATGAAGAATTTAGTTTTTTAGGGATATTTATTATAGAAAAAAAGTAAAACATTTTTTTTTTAAATTGTCGCTCTTCTTTTGTTTATTGTGCAAAAAATTAAAACCGCAGAGGTGGTCAAATACCACCAAAAAAAAAAAAAAGCTTGATTTATGAAAAAAAAAAAGGATGTCAATTTTGTTTGGGCACAGCATCGCACGACCGCAAAATTGTTAGTTAAAGTGACGCAGTGACGTATCGCCAAAAATGCTCTGGTCATTAAGGGGGTAAAACCTTCCGGGGCTGAAGTGGTTAAAGAACAACTATGGCCCACCATTTAAAAGTGTTGCAGCGCTTCATAAGTGCATTTGCATTTTTCTCTTAGTTCCTCAACTATTTGTTGATTCTGCTAGTGAAACAAACCTGATACAGCTTTCTGTGATTTGGGGGGGGGGGCAACAATGCTGCACTGCTCCTGATGTATAATATTTTGGTAAATAGCATTTCAAAGAAATTAAAAAAGAAAAGAAACAAAAAAAATGAAAAAGTATCTCCTTTAGGCCTCATATGCAAAGGGTGTCTGAAAAAGAAGTGCTGGCAGCAAAATGTGCCATGAAAAACACACCAACAACCGCGTGTTACAAATGCATTTATGTGCATATAGCGTTTAAGTGTAAATGCATACTACTGGCAAGAATAATAATTTATTCTGGCCTTTAAAATGTGTTTACGTCTATATATTGTTTTCAGCCTGTAAACACTCCTCTTCTAAAATGCCTGTAAATGCCTATGTGTGCATGGACACATAGGCTTAAATAGAGAAGCTTTTAAAGGCTGAAAAAAACGCTGTATAAGCAAAAAAAAAAAATTAAGCTCTGTGTGCTTGAGTCCTTAAACAGCCATCGTAAAAAAAAAAAAAATATTCATGGGCTGCAAAGATGTATTTTCACCAATGTCATGCTGATGGAAATTCTGTAAAATTGCCTACACTTGAAAGCCTATGGGTCAGCTCACAACATTAATGTTATTGTGCGTTAAAATACAGCAGTACTAAACAGACTAAATCATCCTTGAAAGGCCATCCTCTCTTATCATGAGACAAAGTGGGAGTCTTGTCTTAGGCAGCTCCCTTTAGGGGAAACATAAGACAAGGAAGCTTTGGCTCATGGGCCATTAGCCGACATCTTCTGCTTCATAGTGCATATTCTTCAGGGCACATAGGAACTGGAACAGATGTGGTGGAGCAACAGAGATAGTGGGGTGACATTACAAATGTTGCGTCAGATATTACTTCACCGTGAAAAAAATAAAATAAAAAGCAAAGTATTTGTATTTCAGTAAATATAAGCACAGTTACTGCAAAATGAACCAAGTCAGCCCAGCAAAACACTGGTCACATTTCTTGTCTCTCTTATATATTGTCACTGCCATTTTCACTCCAGTCGGGTCTCTTTTCACAGATAGTCACAGGAGAAATCCCATGCATGCTCAAAGCAATAGCCCAAAATCAAAGCACTGAGCTTTCTCACTCTCAATAACAACTTTGATATGACTGTAGGGGGTGCTGATTTACTAAAACTGGATAACTGAATAATCCTGGTGCAACTCTGCATAGAAACCAATCAGCTTCCAGATTTTATCGTCAAAGCTTAACCACTACTGGGCACTTCCTGTACAGGCCAATTTCCAGTTTTCAGCACTGACAATTGCGCGGTCATGCTATACTGTACCCATATGAAATTTGTATTATTTTTTAACAAAAATAGAGCTTTCTTTTGGTGGTATTTAATCACCACTGCGGGCTTTATTTTTTGCAAAACAAACAAAAAAAAAAAGAACAAAATGTAAAAATCTGCGTTCATAGTTTGTTATAAAACAGGTAATTTTTCTGCTTCATTTATGTGTGCTGATGAGAATGCACTGATGAGGCGGCATTGATGGGCACTACTGAAGGGCGGTACCGATAGGCAGCACTGATAGGTGGTACTTATAGGCACTGGTAGGTGACATTGATTGGCAGCACTGATGATGAGGCATGATGGGCAGTGATTAGCAGCATTGATAGGTGGTACTGGTGGGCACAGATGAGGCAGCGGTGGCTCTCTGTTTGGGACCGATGTCCCTCTGACAGATGCCAATTACCATCTGTAACGGTCACCAGCGTTTACGACCTTCCATCACCCCACGACAGCTTATCGACACTCCACAATCAGGCAAACGAACACGGCCCATAAGAATTCCCCCCAGACACGAGACACACAGCTCTGTGTTCTGGTTTCAAATGTAAGACAACTTTAATGGTTAGCTCTCAAGTTTATATACAGTTTTCAAGGCACAGGAACAATCAAACTCTCCACCCACACCCTGGGGGGCTTCAATACACCTTCAGATGGCTAATTGCTAAACATTCTAGACATCTCGGCGCCGGGCTATAATTATCATGACCTAATCACTGCACATTCCTTCATTAACAGAACTCAAACAAAACACCATCACACAATGATCTCTTCTCAATCCACATCCATAGACAGACGTTCTGTCTCTGCATACAGCTTGACAGAAAGGTATTCACACCTCTGAGCATCAATAGGCTTTAAGCAGTGTTATCAAACAATGAAAGGTCTTCCAGAAGCCCGACTCAATTAACAACTCACTAGCCAGGTCTAATCATAGAAATGAGTCACTATTGACTGGTTGGGTCACAATTAACCAACAATTTGCAATATCTCCAATTGCAATATGAGCTATAATTTCTCAGTCACCCTATGGCCCTATCGGACATAAGGTGACCCTAGACATCATTAATGACGCTGGCACAGGAGTACCCCTCATCCTTCCAAAGTCTCTGTTTGTCCCAGGTCATTCCGGTACACCATCTCAGTTTACATCACGTGATAAGCTGTCATTGGCCGACAGCTGATCACGTGGTAAGGGGTCAGGGTCGGCCCCTTACTCCCATCTATGATCAGCCGAGCATCGCAGACTCGTTGATCCCAGGGCGCGCCCCTTATGCACGGGAGGACGTACATGGACAGCCTCCTGGCAATTAAGGCTCGCGCTGTAGCCATCTTTTGGCTATAGCGTGGGCGTGAAGGAGTTAATTGAACAAACTGAAGTTAGAAGCCGATTGGTTATCATGCACAGCTGCACCAGATTTTGCACTCTCCAGTTTTAGTAAATTAACCCATAAATGTCAGTAAACTCTGAGCATTTGAATTCAGCATCAGAAAAATGCTGGTAATAGTATTGCGGACCCCAAAAAAACTTCAATGCATTATGACCACTGCACTGTTTTTTACTAACAAAACAACAACTTACAACAGTAAATTAACCACATAACCTCTGGAAGATTTACCCCCTTCATAATCAGGCAATTTTTTTGCTATACGGCACTGCGTTACTTTTATTTTTTACTAGTAATGGAGGTGATAAGTGATCTATAGCGGGCCCGCGATATTGCGGCGGACATTCTGACATCAATTGGCACTTTTTAAGTGCTAAAAAATATGCACTGTCAACTGTACTGACATTGGCTGGGAAGGGGTTAACATCAGGGGTGATCAAAGGGTTAACTGTGTGCCTAGCTAATGTTTTTCTAAACAGTGTGTGGTGCTTTTACTAGGGGAAGACATGGTTCCATGTCCCTGCTTTGCAAAGACACAGGATCCATGCCTTCTCTTGTCAGAATGGCTATATGCCTTGTTTACATAGGCAGACTGCCGTTCTGCCTCTCTGCTGGATCATCAGTGGGTGTCGGCAGACATCGAGTCCATGGTGCCCGCCGCTGGGCTCCCGATGTGTGTCATGACAGTGGGAGGGAGCGGCCAGTGGCGTGCATGCGCACCCCCAACCTGGAAGAGTAAAACTGCTATGGGGTGGACCTGAACTGGTTAAGAGAACCAGACAGGTGGTGAAGTGGGCTAAAGGGAACTAAAAATGCTACAGTAAACCAGTGCAAAGCACAGCCCTCTAAAAATAGAAGTAACCCAACAGATTTTCAGAGTGTACAAAATACTGCAGCTGCTGACTTTTAATAAATGGACACTTACCTGTCCAGGGTGCCCAGGATGTCTGCAGCCGAAGCCGATAAATCGCTCGGCTCTCAGTTGCCCCCGCCGCCATCCTCGGTGAAGGAATTAGGAAGTGAAGTGTTGCAGCTTCACTTGCCGGTTCCCTACTGCGCATGCGCGTCCTAACTGGTCCCTGCTGTCTTCTGGGTCCTGTGTGTTTCCCAGAAGACAGTGGGGGGACAAGAAGGAGCATGACCCCACGGGAGTCTATGACCGGAAGTGGGTGCAAATACCTGTCTTAGACAGGTATCTGCACCCCCCTGAAAGGTGCCAAATGTGACACCGGAGGGTTCCAAAAAGCAGAGGCTCCATTTTTCGTGTGGACTTCCGCTTTAAGGCCCATCAGTACTGTTTGGGTCTTGAAGAAGGGGGCACACCCGAAAGCTTGTCCTGAAAATGTGGATGTTAGTGCAAATCAAGAAATGGATCACGGACAGTATTCAATTGTTCTTGTTGCAAGTGCACGGATATGGCTACAATCACCTCATCCAAATATAAGGAGTATATGTTCTTGTCATAGAAGCCATAGTGGTTGATTTACTAAAGGCAGATAAACTGTGCACTTTGCAAGTGCAGTTGCACTCGTTTCCCCAGAGATTAGTGAATGTAATGAAGCTCTGCTGATTTCCAATATCCAATGTGTAAGGAAAAATAATTGTTTTACCTTGCACCTGATTGGATATGCTTTATAAAGCAAAACTTTGAGAAAAATGAATGCAACTGCATTTACCTTACCTTTCGTAAATCAACCCAAATAGTTCTATGTACTGCACTAAAGATGGCCGACAAACCTGAAACATCTACACACTGTTGGAATCCTCAGATAGAATAGTAGGCTGCATCTGTACTACACACCAGTGGCTCTGGATGAACAGTTAGCCACTGGTTTGTAAAGGAAGGATTCGCATTGCCCTGCCCCTATAATGAAATTAAGAATTAACATATTTTTTGAGCGATTTGCAATAGAAGTGTTTCGTGTACGTACCATTTGGTTTAAGAAGGTTCTACTGTGCTTAATGATGTAAATAACATATTCTCATAGAGAATTAAAAACAGAGGGCCAGATTCACGTAGAATTGCGGCGCCGTAACGTATCGTAGATACGTTACACCACCACAAGTTTTCATCGCAAGTGCCTGATTCACAGAGCACTTGCAATGAAAACCTACGCTGGCAGCCTCCGGTGCAAGGCGGGCCAATTTAAATGGGCGTGTGCCATTTAAATTAGGCGCGCTCCCGCGCCGGACCTACTGCGCATGCTCCGTTTCTTAACTCCCGCCGTGCTTTGCGCGCCGTGACGTAATTTTTTCGAACGGCGACGCGCGTAGCGTAATTCCGTATTCCCGGACGGCTTACGCAAACGACGTTATTTTTTAAATTTCGACGTGGGAACGACGGCCATACTTTACACAGCAATACGCTTGCTGTGTAAAGTTAGGGCACCAAAAAAAAAAGTGTAACTATGCGACGGGAAACTAGACTAGCGGCGACGTAGTGAACGCGAAAATCCGTCGTGGATCGCCGTAACTCCTAATTTGCATACCCGACGCTGGTTTACGACGTGAAAACCCCCCAGCGGCGGCCGCGGTACTACATCTTAAGATCCAACAGTGTAAAACAATTACACCTGTTGGATCTTATAGCTATCTATGCGTAACTGATTCTATGAATCAGTCGCATAAATAGAACAACAGATACGACGGTGTATCAGGAGATACGCCGTCGTATCTGCTTTGTGAATCTGGCCCAATATTCACTTAGGTGACTACACTGCTGCTTTTTACTTCTCCTTTTACTGAAAGACATTAGTATGAACAGCAAGGTTTGACTGCAAAAATTCTCATCACTTAGCCTAGGTTCACACTGATATGCTGCAAATTGAAAACGTTTGGTAGTGCGATTTTACGCAAAAGCTGCAGTGAGGGTTGATGCAGTTCAATTGCGTTTCTGATATATTTTTGATGCGATTTGGATACCGATGTGATCTCTTTCTCTCCTATACTACATGGTTGAAGTAATGGAGATTGGAGGTGAGGAAGAAAGCAAAGACTCATTCAAACATAGCAAAGTCTATGAAACTAAAAATCGCCCCCATCACATTAAACATACACACAGGATCCTTTTTAAAAGTGCATCAGATTCACAATGCATATATGTGAACGGCATTCACAGAAACTCATGTTATTTAATTTGTCATGCGATTCCATGCATTTTGGAATGCATCAGAAATGACATCAGTGTAAACCAGGGCTTGCTGTGTATTTGTAAAAATTTTACATCCAGTTTCTTAAAGTGTTACTAAACCCACAACAGTAAAATCAGTCAGTATATGCCGTAAAGCATGTGTGTTATACTGACTGTGAAACCAAAGTATCCTCTTCATTGTGTAAAAATGCTGCTTGATCTTGTATACACAGATCCTCCTCCTCTTCCATTGACTCCAAAACAGGTCCGGATAGTACAGAGCCTTTGGAGTCAGGCTGCACATACTCAGTTTAGTGTGTATTTTTTTTTTCTTGGGAGAGTGCATGTGATCAGCACAGGGCCAATCAGCACTGTCCAGACAGAGTCAGGGGTCCAGGGCAGCTATAATCAAGAACTGATAGAAGTCGCAAGACTGCTTATACTGCCAATGAGAAAAGGTATTTAGCAGTTTATATTTACTATAATAATTGCATTTGCATGTTCCTTGTGGGAGAGCAGAAATCATGAATGCAGGGTCCTGGGTTTGGTAACACTTTAATTTATCAATGATTCTAACAAAAGAGCAAGTAAACGGGTACTGTCTGCTAGTAGTAACCCCTGTAATGCCATAACTACTAAAATCCGGTGAGATCGGTGTTATTTAAACCTTATCTGAATGGCATTTAGTATGCTAAAGCAATGTAAATCAATGAAATATTGTTTATAGCTTTGGTTTATCCTTGTATCTCAGACCTGCTGATCTCCTCCAGCAACTTCCTATCCATATGTGCTGCCTACAGCACTGGCTGCACAAGTGAGGTATTGCTGCAATCGTTAGAGCGAGAGCAATAATTCTAGTCCTAGACCTCTGTAACTCAAAAGATGCAACCTATAGAATATTTTAAACGTCGCCTATGGAGATTTTTAAGTGTAAATGTTTGACACCATTCCACGAGCGGGTGCAATTTTGAAGCGTGACATGTTGGGTATCATTTTACTCGGCGTAATATTATCTTTCACAATATAAAAAAAAATTGGGCTAACTTTACTGTTGTCTTATTTTTAAATAAAAAAAAAGTGAATTTTTTCCAAAAAAAAGTGTGCTTGCAAGACCGCTGCACAAATACGGTGTGACAAAAAGTATTGCAATGACCACCATTTTATACGCTATGGTGTTAGAAAAAAAATATATATAATGTTTGGGGATTCCAAGTAATTTTCTAGCAAAAAAAAACAGTTTTAAACTTGTAAACGAGTCTGAAAAACAGGCCCGGTCCTTAACCACTTAAGACCCCGACCAAAATGCAGGTAAAGGACCCGGCCAGTTTTTGCGATTCGGCACTGCGTCGCTTTAACTGACAATTGCGCGGTCGTGCGACGTAGCTCCCAAACAAAATTGGCATATTTTTTTTCCCACAAATAGAGCTTTCTTTTGGTGGTATTTGATCACCTCTGCGGTTATTATTTTTTGCGCTATAAACAAAAATAGAGCGACAATTTTGAAAAAAATGCAATATTTTGTCCTTTTTGCTATAATAAATATCCCCCAAAAATATATAAAAAAAATTATTTCTTTCTTCAGTTTAGGCCGATACGTATTCTTCTACCTATGTTTGGTAAAAAAAATAAAAAAATCGCAATAAGCGTTTATCGATTGGTTTGCGCAAAATTTATAGTGTTTACAAAATAGGGGATAGTTTTATTGCATTTTTATTAATATTTTTTTTATTACTACTAATGGCGGCGATCAGCGATTTTTTTCATGACCGCGACATTATGGAGGACACATCGGACAATTTTGACACATTTTTGGGACAATTGTCATTTTTACAGCAAAAAATGCTATACAAATGCATTGTTTACTGTGAAAATGACAATTGCAATTTGGGGCTGGACGTGTGACATCATTGATCGTGTTTCCCTATATCAGAGAACACACGATCAATGACAGCGCCACAGTGAAGAACGGGAAAGCTGTGTTTACACACAGCTCTCCTCCTTCTTTAGCTCTGGGGACCGATCACGGGACTCCAGCGGCGATCGGGTCCGCAAGTCCCACGGCCACGGAGATAGGGACCGGGTCGCGGGCGCGCGCGACCTACGGCTGGGCACTTAAAGAGGACGTACAGGTACGTGCTTGTGCCCAGCCCTGCCATTCTGCTGACGTATATGTGCAGGAGGCAGTCCTTAAGTGGTTAAATGCAGAAAGGTTTCTTTGCAGTAAGAGCTGTGAAAATGTGAAATGGATTCCCTCCGGAGATGATTCTGGCCAGCTCAGTAGATCGCTTTAAGAAAGGCCTGGATACTTTCCTAAATGTACATAATATAACTGGGTACTAACATTTATAGGTAAAGTTTATCCAGGGAATATCCGATTGCCTCTTGGGGGTCAAGAAGGATTTTTTTCCCCTACTGTAGCAAAATGGATCATGCTCTGCTGGGGATTTTCACCTTCCACTTGATCAACTGTGGGTATAGGATTTTTTTTATGGTTGAAACAATTTCATGAGATTTTAGGAATTGGGTTTGGATTAGTGCCTTTATCCTTTTTTACCTTACCCTGAACCTAGCCAATACTCCCCCGTTACAGATGGATACTTGCCTCAATCCAACGACACAGTTCTGGTGTTTGTTTACATCCAGTGCCCCAATTCTTCACTGGCCTGGATGTGCCTAGGCATTAGTGCCCTATAGATTTCTATGAGGCTGTGTCCCAAGGCCAGAGGCAATCATATATGGTCCAGGAGAAGTCTATGGGATGCTAATACACTGCTGCCTCCAGGATAGTAAAGACTGGATGTAAACAAACAGCAGAACTACGGACATCAGATCAAGGTAAGTATGCAGGAAGGGCAAATAAAATGTCAAAGTGCACTTATTCTCTACATGACCTTAAACACTTTGCAGATTGTAAGAAGGAGTATGGGAACATTGGTAGAGCCTTATGGAGTCAGTGTGCCTCACACATAGAATTGCTAATCACTGAACTGCTGCTTATTCACAGCTCTAAAGCTCTTACCAAATAAGCCCCTGGCAGTTCACTTCTGACTCTAGTTTGCAGGATTTTATTGAATCCAGGTGAAAGTATTCTCATAGCAGTACACTAACATTACCAACATCTCTTTTTAAATTCCTTTAAGTTTAAATCACACTTTCTTAGTGCAAACTCCCTTCCCCATACTGCATTAATGTATTGTAAAGACGTTTTTAGTAAATTCTTCACATCATAAAATACAGACTGACAGTAAATGAAAACCGCTTTGGTAAGTAACGCCTGTTAATTAAAAGACCTTCTTTTACAATTCATGGTATAATATGAATAACTTAGATATCTTAATACATTGGCTACAAGTGCAGAATGTACATGTCACAGAAAACTAATAGATTAATCAAATAGTTGGAGAAAAAAATATTTAAAGGGGTTGTAAAGGTAAATGTTTTTTCACCTTAATGCATCCTAGCCTGGCCGTTGATTGGCTAGGCTGGACATATGGATAGCAGCGCAGCCATTGGCTGCCGCTGCTGTTAATCACAGCGGATGACGCGGCGCGCCGAGTGATACAGCCGCTGTATGACAGGAGCGCGCGCGCAAAAGCTTTCCACAATGCGAGGGAGTTTGCATGAAGGTGGAAAGCTTTTGCGAGGAGGAGCCGAGGCAGCTGCCGAGGGACCCCAGAAGACGTGGATCGGGGACACTCTGTGCAAAACGAGCTGCACAGTGGAGGTAAGTATAACATGTTTGTTACTTAAAAAAAAAAGTTTGCCTTTAGTGTCACTTTAATAGACCATTTTAAAGTGGATCTTCACTGCATCTGAGCCCCACAAACCAAAAACATGATTTAATTTGTTTTTAATATTCAAAGCAACCTCATCTATCCATGTCTCTATGCTTTATCGTGTTGAGAAATCACTTTGAAAAACAACCCCTAGCATGTCTGGCTGTGGCCATCTTGAGTAAGGGCAGATGATTCAAGTAATATTTACTTCCTGGAATCCAGCTGCCCTTAGCTCAAGCGTGCATGCAGGAGGGGGTGCTTAGCCGAGAAAACCCCCTCCTTACCTCCTGAAGACTCATGGGATGTATGACATCATTAGCCTAGGCAAGAAATCAGGAAGTAACTGAAGAAATGTAAAAAAAAAAAGTTTAAAACAAGTAAATATAATATCTATTCACTAATGCTAGCAGCACGAGGATTAAAAATACTGCTAATCAAAAAAAATTATCTGCAGTATGAGTAGAAAAAAACTATTTTGCCAAATAGATGTGACGGTCTTCAAATGAAAGGAACCCTGAGCTATGATGAATAGTAGGCCCTACTGCTTCATGATGCCACATGTTTCCTGCATTTCGAAAAAAATTATTCCAATGTAGGCTCCAACATTGGTCCCATGACGTGTGAAAATCAATGTTTCCCTATGAAAGCCATCGTTACTGGTCCGACTTTGAAAATGCTGCCTGTACAACTTTGGTCCGACTTTAATCCTACTTCAGCCCACTGAATATCAGTGAAGTCAGATCAAAGTCAGATCACCGTCTTGCATGATCCGACTTTGCCATTCTCTCTCCCGCTCTAATGCCCAGTGCGCCACTACTCTTATTGGAATGGGGCGGGTCACCAGAGGCCCGCCCCTTATTACGTCACCACCCATCATGCGCCGAGCGGTGACGTCAAAAGGGGTAGGTCATCCGGGTGATGTCACACGGTGACCCCGTCCTATGCCAAGCTAAGTAGTAGCGCATCGCCATTAGAGCGTTGTGTCAACATCGAAAGAAGAGAAGAGGGAAGAAGACAACAGAGAAAACTGGGCAAGAGCGAGCAATGGAGCGGGCAAGAGCGAGCAATGAAGCAGGCAAAAGAGCAGAAAATAGCGGAGAAGACCCAGCCGAAGACACCGTAGTGTAGTGTGTTTGATTTTGACACTTTTTTTCCAGGTGAATGGGTAGCGGTACAATGTTCCCCATACTCATTCACATAGGGTGGGGGCCCCCTTATTAAAGGGGGCTCCCAGATTCCGATAAGCCCCCCACCCGCAGACCCTGACAACCAACGGTCAGGGTTGTCAGGAAGAGGCCATTGCCCTCATCAACATGGGAGCAAGATGCTTTGGGATGGGGGGTGCAGGCGCAAGCATCCACCCCCCCATGTTGAGGGCATGCAGCCTGGTACGGTTCAGGAGGGGGCGCTCGCTCGCCCCCACCCTCTTTCCTGACTGGGCTGAGGGCTCAAATAAGGGTCTGGTATGGATTTAGGGGGGACCTCCATGCAGTTTTTTGGCATAAGGGGTTCCCTTTAAAATCCATACCAGATCGAAGGGCCTAGTATGCTCTTGGAGGGGGAACCCATGCGTTTTTTTTTTATTACTATTTGGCGTGGAGTTCCCCCTCAAGATTCATACCAGACACAGTGCCTGGTATTGTCAGGGATTGAAGTCCGATCCCTGATCATTGAAGTCGAACGCATATCAGACTTCAAGTCGCAGGGCAAAGTCGGATCCAATGTAGTACGACTGTCGTGTCGTACCAGTGTGAACCCGGCCTAATACATTTATGCTGTTGTGATGTGTATTTTGTAGTTGATGTCTAGACATCACGCATGGTCAATTAAATGTCGATCGAGGCCCTGCTTTAGTTTTTGTTTTAAAAATTTTAATGTGTGCTAATTAAGAATAGGAATAACTGTATTATGTTTAGATGAGTTGGAAAGGATTCACCCCAATAGGAATACATATTGTGGGTCAGTATAGTTATCAACAACATTGCTTAGTTTTTAAATCTTTTTCATGGGTAAAAGGTAAAACTTTCTGGTGCTTAATTTGTATACATTTTTTCTAATGAGGTACTGGATGGGGCAAATACTTGTGTGGTGTTGGTTCGACCACTATTTCTCTAGTAAACTTAATAAAAGTGATCTTTAGTGCAGGCCCCTGCCAGATGAGACTCCTTGATATATATATTTTTTTTGAGAAGTCCTGGCTCATCATTTTAAATTATATTTATTTACCTGGATTTGTTATCATGTAACATCTATGTATACTATGAATGTAACAAATTCCTTCTGTTACTTTCTATTTACCCACATGCCCCCCGTTTTTTTATCAAACATATGGAAATCCTGAAAAAAAAAAGTAAAAAAGAATAAAAATAAAAAGTTATAAATAAGAATCTGCTCATTCTCATGGGCGTAGGTTACGTTCAGTGATTCGACGTATCTTAGGCATTCGTTCTGCCGTGATTTTGAGCATGCGAACTGGGAAGCGTCTACGGGACGGCGCATGTGCTGTTCGTGCGGCCTATCATTTGCATGGGGTCACGGTTCATTTAAATGGATCACGCCCACCTACTTTGAATTAGACGGGCTTACGCCGAATAATTTACTTTACGCTGGCGCAACGTAGGGAGCAAGTGCTTTGTGAATACTCTGCTTGCCTCTCTGTGTTACGTCGGCGTAGCGCATATGAGATGCGCTACGCCGGCAGAAAGATGCGCCGATCTACCTGAATCCAGCCCATAGTCATTTCAAACCTGTAGCTATAATTTGCATGTTTTTTTTTATTTTTTATGCAACATTGCAAGAGAGAATTTATGGGGGAGAACAACAACACTGTATGCCACGATATATATTTAATCCGTTAAGGTTTAAGCTTCTACTGGGTAAAATTTTCTAATATCCGTGTTTCAAAAAAATCACAAATTATTATTTATTTATTTTTTATTGTTCTGTTTGTCAGTATTTGTAGATGTCTTGCTACTAATTAATAATATAATATATTATATTATATAGAAAAACATGGCATATATGGCTGTATGACACGTATACAGGTATTAATATTAAAAAACAAGGCATATATGGCTGTATGCCACGTATTCAGGTATTAATATTAAAAAATATGGCATATATGGCTGTATGCCAAGTTTACAGGTATTAATATTAAAAAAAAGTTGGCATATATGGCTGTATGACATGTATACAGGTATTAATATAAAAAAATTGCATATATGGCTGTATGTCAAGTATACAGGTATTAATATAAAAAAAACATGGCATATATGGCTGTATGCCACGTATACAGGTATTAATATTAAAAAACATGGCATATATGGATGTATGCCAAGTATACAGGTATTAATATTAAAAAAACATGGCATATATGGCTGTAT